>NC_085137.1:504436610-504508319 GCF_035046485.1 Aedes albopictus | reverse complement strand
TGGGTTCTTTAGGGGTATCCGGATTATTTCATAATCGGATTCTCCACTCAAAAATTAGTCGAAATCCAAAATTTCATAATTTTTGCAGTCCGGGAACTATTTTTAAAATGCATTTAAAGTTTGTATGGGGATTTTTTTTGTTCGGGTCGAACTGTCACTTTATCGATTGAACTGTCATCTTATCCACGAAAATTAAAACCGTTTGTCAATTATACCATCAAATCAAAGGTATTGGAATCCAATAAAATCACGTTATACTCGGAAAAATGAGCTCTTTCGATTAGGCTATAGAAAATAACAATATTTTATTCACTAAACAACCCAATTATGTCGGATTACTAATAGGGTTCCCAGCAGGCCCCTCCCGGATAAAAACTATCCATAGGGTGTTTGGTGAAAACCATTCCTGCACCATACACTGAAAACCAAGAGAACCCAAATTCGAGTATTTTTAAACTCACTTTTGAGTTCTTTTTTGCATCCTGTTTCATTCGCTCTCTTTATTGTTGTCAGAGAGTGAATAGCCTCGTGAATAGCAAAACAACCCAACTTTGGGAGTTCGATGCGGGAAGCCAAAATTGAGTAAGTGGCACAGTACCGAAAGTTGAGTAATTTTAACTGACGGTTGAGTAAAAAGAACCTTGAGTTTAGGTACTTTGGCCGTATACGCCTAAATGCAAACTACCTATTGTCTATCCGGTTGGAATCAAGACCGACATTCAATCAAAAACTGCCATTTTGTTGGTCCACAAGTGTCGCAACTGTTTCGCATCTAGTGCGCTGTGTTGCTGACAACAACGGGAAGGATGCGCACTACTTTTGGCATGATTAAAAACGTCGCGAGTTGGGTCGCGTCGCGACTTGATTGTGCGAAGTCCGGTTTGGTGGCGGCCCGACAATACCTAAACATCGACTCCCGCAACTCAAAATTGGCTTCCCGCACGCAACCTCGAAGTTGGGTGGAATAAACTCACTTTTGGGTACTTTCGTTTTTCCGTGTACAGTGTACCAGCTACAATAATGTATATTGTAATGAAATGGTTCGCTAAAAGCTTCGCACGTTGTAGCTACTATACATTTACATTCGATTTTTATGTAACAATTTATTATACTGTTTTTCTTACGTTTGAACCATTCACTTTTCCGAAACATTATTTTTCCGTACATTTTTAATTATTTATTCAGTTTTAGATTTTTTCCGTGCTTTGCTTGGCATTATGTGTACATCACAGACAAACAGACGTAACACTCTGATATTTTGCATCGTACACCGATTTAACGGTCTATTTGAAAATTTGATAGTTGGCCAACTGACCACCCGTGGCACTCGCATCGTTTTTGCTCGAGTTTGACGTTTGCCCACTACCGCCACCTAGTTGATGGTCGGCCAAACTCAGTCCTTTTAGCATTGGGCGAACATGTTTCCGTGACTATGATTTGATTCGAAAAATGTTCGAAGTGTTACGTCTGTTTGTCTGTGTGTACATTGTAGAGTTGGTGTGTAGAATTGGAATAAAGGATCAATTGTATTTCGTCGCGTAACCAAGGCACATGTGTTCTGGTGTTCTATCCGAAGTCCGATACAACATTTGGCGTACGAGGAAAAGTCGGAAAGCGCGGAACCTGTCGGAAATTTTGTGATTACTTATTGGAAGGAAAAGTTTCAGTGGCAGAATCGGTGGTAAGATTTAAGAGAAATGTTTGCACCTGTTGTTTCTTCGATTGCTAGGGATGTGCGGGTAAAACTTGTGAAAAATTGTGTATTTCGTTTACTGATTTGGAGGCATTGGCGAGTGTTCCATGCGATGGAAAAAAATGGTGGCAGCGGGTTGAAACGAAGAGTGGTTTCTGGGATTTTTTTTTATTACCTCAGATAAGGGTGAAAAAGTGATTTGAATTGATTACGAATTGGGGAAAATCATGGAAATTTAAAAGTAAAACCAGTAGGGGTACCTCGTGGTGATACAGTGATGGAGATACAGCGTGGAAAATGTAAAATGGCCGACTTTAGAAGAAAGAGTTGTTTTTGTGTGTTTGTGTGTGATAAAGAAAACCGAACCGCAGCATACGAGAGGAACCAGAGATGCCATACTTGAGTGAGAAACGAAAACGGATATTGGGGTTGTAGTTGTGAGATAGCAAGAGGTATTATGAATGGAGTTTTGGTGGTGGTGTGAAGATTGAAGAAAGTAAGAGTATTGGAAACGAAATGATGTAAGTGGTTGTGATACCGGAATTCTTGTGGACAGCCAGCGAGACTATCAGCCTTCGGCCGGGTGCTGATAGCAAAAGCGACAGACATTTTTCTCGCCCTTTCTCACCATCGAATACTGTAAGTAGCAAGGGGTTGGAAACTCTGACACCTTGAGAAACACCCATTTCACACACCCAAAACACCTTTCGACACCTTTTCAACACCTTTCAAATGTACCACCATGAACATTTTTTATTTTACTGGCATCGCTGTTCTGCCGTTGTTTATATTTACCTATTCGGGCAATGTTTATCGTCGGATCGGAGCGCGGAACGGAATAGGCAGCAGCTACCGGGTACGTGCAGCAGAGCAGGGCTGGGTGCGTTCTCTGCGGAACCTCGAACCGCCGAAATCCTGTCCAACATTACCATGGACCGGATCGTGAAAGTTGAGAAGTTGAAGGTAATTCAGCGGACAAAACGACCAGAAGGCAGAATAGAAAGGGCGAACGCTAACGTCCTCCGCATTGTTACCCTCACTGGGCAACTCCGATTCCAACAAACCGTCGTCGTCAGTTGCAACACGGTGCTACGATTAGATTAGCTTATGGTGCTGGTCGAGGTGCTGGGTGCTACTCTCGCGCCACCAAAGCCGGAATAAAAATTAGCAGACCCTCAGCTCCGGCGAAATGGTTTTACGGAAGATCTTTTACGAAGAGCAGGATAGGGAACCTAAAAGACCCTGACCAGCCGCGGTATCAGCAAGCGCAACGACTTGGACGGAACGAAGACTCAGGTAAAAGAGCAGAATCGAGTGACGCCTGACAGGGGCAACCATCGATGTGGAACCGATATGGACGGTAGGAGGAATGCTAAAAACGAAGGACGATCGTGCATCGGAAGCGCAGCAGTCTACCGTAAGCAGCAGCGAGGTAGACGCAGTGAATAATAAAAACTGCGAGCACGTCATAAACTATAAAAAAGCCATCCGATAGGTCGTCCTGCACCAAGACGACCAAAGTCAAACCACGGCCACCGGTGGCAAAATTCACAAACGAAAACGCCCATCCCATTCGAGGAACGTGATGCGGCCACCGGTGGCAGAATTCACAAATGAAACGTGATGCGGCTAAGAAGCATTACGCCCAGCCGATCATCGCCATCGAACTACGTCCACTTCATCATCCACTGGAGGAAACTGGAGAAGAAGTAATCCTGGAAACACTTCTTCCATTGGTGCAACCCCGGTGTTGCTTTCACCCCTCCAGGACTCTTCGACAGCAACAACTAACTGTTGACTTCCTTAAAGGATGATAGTTTGTCAGTAATGTTCCGTACCAGCAACTGAAGCAGACGTCATGGATGGCTGCTGTCTGTGGTGGCCAAGCATCTCTTTTGTGCGGAACTTTTACCCTTCACGGGACTTTACGACCGATTACTTCCTGGCGGATCATCTGCGCGAAAGCCACGTGACCGAAAGTGAGAATTCAGGTCGAATCTCAAAAAGTATGATGTGATGCGTATAAAATCAAATAAAAAGTAGAAATATTCGAATGAAACTAGTTTAATTTCTCGTTTGTTTTTTTTTTGTTGTTGAATCTTACTAGAAACCTATCGGAAGATTTACCTTCTTTTATTATTCTCTTCGCTATCATCGTCTTCCTCTACCGATCAATTTCCGCACGAATTTCACATTTAGAGGCACCCGACTGGTGTCCACTTCTTGCATAATGCAACACTCCAAGGTATTTGTATTTGAAGGTACAATCATCTCAAGGTTTTTACACATTCAAGCTATATTAGGAATAAGAGCGACACTACACAGCCCACCATCTTCAACACCAGTGATAATCAGTTCTCCATCTTCGTCCCATACTTCACATTTGTCCGCCGTAAAAATCATCTTGTGACCACGTTTGCAAATCGTACTTACGGATAGTAAATTAGTAGCCAAATCCGGTATCTTGAGCACGCTTCCGACATTCACACAACCTTCACTGCCATTCAGGGATACAGAACCTTTCGCAATTGCCTTCATACTGCTGTTGTTAGCTGTTCCGACATCATGGTTCATCGCCTCTTCATCGATAAATCTTTGTTCCGCCCTCGCCATGTGACAGGTCGCGCCGGAGTCAAAGTACCATTCGCTCGTCTTCACGTTTCCAATCGCAAAAATACTGCAAAGTATTGGCGGAATTGGGGAGCGAATCGGACTGGACTTGAAAAGAAATCAACTTTACAATTTACAATTAACGTCTTTATTACTCGGTGTTAGAATACAAACTAAAAATTCAAATTGAAAATTTCAAAAAGCATGGACTGCTTCGATTGTCGATGGCATGCTGCGTTGCATTTACTCGACACTCCTCCTCAACGCTGATGCTGTAGGCCACACTGCTGTCGAAGTACCTCCAAACGTAGCCTCGCTATTGGCTTTGTCAGAAGGTCGGCTGACATTGTCTCGCTTGGACAGTACTCGTACTGAACAACACCTTTCGTCTTCAAGTCCTTGGCGTAATGGAATTTCGTTGAAATGTGTTTCGTACGGTTACTGAACTTTTCTGCGTCCAGCATCTTCAAACAGCTCTGGTTATCCTCATATAATAATATCTTCGTTTTCTCACCTAGGTCCTCCAGCAGTCTTTGCAGCCAAACCGCTTCCTGGGATGCTTCGGAAAGGGCTACAAACTCCGCTTCTGCTGTGGACAAGGAGACGCAGGTTTGCTTCCTGCAAGCCCACGAAATTGTACCTCCACAGTACTGGAACACGTACCCGCTGTTGGATTTCCGATCGGTACGGCATTCTGCCCAATCGGCGTCGGCGAAACCAACCAGACCAGAGGAATCACCGCTGCTGCTCAGTCGAAGCTTCATGTCTGCCGTCCCCTTCAAGTAGCGAACCGTTCGTTTCAGTTCGTCCCAGTCACGTTGGGTAGGGCAACTCACCTTACGACTCAGGATCGAAACCGCCGCTGCAATGTCGGGTCTGCTGTTTACTGCAATGTACAGCAACTGCCCAACTACCTTCTGGTACTCCAAATTGTTTGGAAGCAGGTCGCTGTCCTCTTCTATCTTGCAGTATCCAGGATCGATAGGCACGCTTGACGCTTTGGCATCCTGAAGACCGGCAGATTGGACAACACTCTCGATATACTTCCGCTGGCTGATGAAGAAGTCTCCATTTTCATCTCGATCAACTTCGATGCCCAAGTAAACCTTGATGTCACCGAGGCTGGTAATCTTGAAGTTCTTCTGTAGCACCAGCTTCAACGCACCTACGATGCGCTCATCCTCACTCGCCACGATAAGGTCATCGACGTAGATGAGAACGTAACACCACTTGCCACCAACTCGCTTTCTATAGAGACAGGGATCTGCCTCACAGCGCTCGTATCCATCCGCTACCAGAACCTCATGAAGACGTTGATTCCACGCACGAGCCGCTTGCTTAAGCCCGTACAAGGATCTCTTCAAACGGCATACCTTGCTTTCCTTTCCGCTGACAACGAACCCCGGAGGCTGCTTCATAAAAATCTCCTCCTCAAGGTTGCCGTTTAGGAACGCCGTTTTGACGTCGAATTGCTTGACGCACATCTTCTTCTGGGCTGCGACGGACATCAAAGCACGAAAAGTCGCATGACGAACCACAGGCGCGAAAACTTCACCGTAGTCTGTTCCGAGTCGCTGGTTGAATCCCTGAGCCACTAGCCTGGCTTTGTAACGAGCTATGTTGCCTGCTTCGTCCTGCTTCAGCGTATACACCCATTTGCATCCGATGGCGCGGCTTCCGACCGGCAGGTCGACCAATTCCCAAGCGTCGTTCTCTTGCATCGATGCCAGTTCTTCCAACATCGCTTTGCGCCACTCGTTGCTATTCGGACTTGATAACGCTTGCTTCAGGGATTTCGGCTCCTCCTGAACCGAAGTTTGTGCACTGCACGCATACCGCTTTGGGATTGCACCAAGGTTGGGTCTAGTGGATCTCCGGGGCGTATTGACATCCACGCACGGCATGTTCGGACGGGCGCCGTCAGATTGCGGCTCCGCTACATCCAATCGTTCATCTGGGACTTCCCAGACCTCATCGTCATCGGATTCGATTTGCTCATCCATCGGCTGCATTTGTTGAAACATGATCGATGGTACAACCAGATTTTCCTCCTCGGGACCTAGACCGGACCCGCAAGTACCAAGAAATTTAACGTCACGGCTAATAGTTACCTTTCCTGTTGCTTCATCGACCAGGCGGTATGCCTTCGACACCTCGCTGTACCCGACGAATCTCAACTTGATGGCCTTCCGATCCAGCTTACCTCGCTTCGCATTTGGCACATGACAATATGCATCTACGCCGAACCGCTGAACATGTCCAAGATTGGGCTTCTTCCCGTACCACCGCTCGTATGGTGTACCGTTGATTGACCGCGACGGCAGTCGGTTCTGCATGTAGTTGGCCGTCATTACCGCTTCTCCCCAGAAACGGTTGCTCAGGTTTCCATCGATGAGCATGCACCTGGCCATTTCGACAAGGTACCTGTTCTTCCGTTCAGCTACCCCATTTTGCTGTGGGGTGTACGGCGCCGTCAGTTGACCAACGATGCCATTTTGCTTCAAAAACGCCTTGAACTTCTTGCCGATGTACTCACCACCCCGATCGGACCGCAAAATTTTGGGCTTCCTTCCGAATTGCGTCTTGGCCATTTCAACAAACTCCTTTGCTTTCTCGAGCGCTTCGGATTTCTCACGCATCAAATAGACCACCGTGTACTTACTGTAGTCATCGATGAACGTGATGAAGTACCGCCTTCCGCCCAGTGTCGTCGTCCGCATTGGTCCACAGACATCGGTGTGAACCAGATCCATCACCGCCGATGAAACACTTTTTGTCGCCTTCGGAAATGGTGCTCTGTGCATCTTGCCTTCAATGCACACTTCACAAGCACCGGTGCAGTTGCAGCTCTTCACTTTCACGCCTTCTGCCATGGTTGGTAGCTTCAATACCGCTTCACAGTCTCTGTGGCCCAACCGTCGATGCCACGCATGCACACAGTCGTCACTCGTCGTTGCCATGGATACGCGCTCGGTGGGTTGGCGCAACACGAACAAATTTCCGACAGACTCCGCCGTCGCGCAAACTTTTTCGCCTCTCATTATCCTTGCTCCACTCGCATCGAATACGACGACGAATCCTCGTTGCACCAGCCGCTTCACGGATAGCAAATTTGACTTCATCTCTGGAACGTAAAGCGCACACTCTATCGGCACTTCACGCCGCTGGCCAGCATCATTGATGACGGTGATCTGTCCAGATCCGCGACCTTCCGAGCGAGCTTTCGCACCGTTGGCAACCCAAACGTCCTCTGTAGCTGCATCGTCCAGATTGTGGAAGAATTCCCGGTAATTTGCAATGTGGCAAGTCGCACCGGAATCCAAAATCCATTGCTTTTCCACCTGATTGGCGCACCCAGTGAGGAACGCGTAGTGATCATCGTCGTCGTCGTCGCGCTGCGACACGTGGTTGGCTTTGTGTTGCTTGGATACCACCTTCGGTTGCTTGGTTACCGCCCCGCTCGCTTTCGTCGCTTTCCACGTTCGGAATTTTTCGCAGCTTGCCTTCTGGTGGCCCAACTTTTTGCAGAAAAAACACCGATCCTTTTCGGTCTTCGAATCTGCATAAAGAACGGTTTCGGAATCGTCCCCGTCACCGTTGCGCTGCTTCTTTTTTGTCCACTCGTCAATGAGCTTACCTTTCACCATGTCCAGGGTCAAATCTTCCTCCGGTCGAGCTTCGAGAGCAGTGACCAACGTCTCGTACTCCTCCGGCAGACTGCTGAACAAAATGGCGACCAGCCACTGGTCATCCAGGATTTTCTCCGGCTGCAAATTGTTCAGTTTCTCGAACAATTCCGCCAGCTTCGACACGTGCGCTTCCATGTCCCCGTGCTTCTCCAGGCGTAGGCTGCAGATTTTCCGCATCACCGAAACTTTCGTCGTCAACGTCTTCTTCACGTGGAAATTTTCCAGAGCATTCCACGCCTCCGCCGCCGATTTGGCCTTCCTTATGTGGATGAGTTGGTTGTCCTCCACGGCCAATCCGATTGACGCCAGCGCTTGCTCGTCCTTGGTCCTCCACGCGTCCGTGACCGGTTCCGGTTTTGCATCCGCTACCGCCGTCCAATTGCCCTCCTTGGTCAGCAACAGCTTCATCCGGAAGCTCCAATTGTCGTAGTTGGAGCCATTCAGCTTCGGAAACGACACCAGCCTGTCTCCCATCTTGATGGACGAATACCTTCACCAGTTCCGATTCCGGTCGCAATGGCCCATAACCTATTGGCGGAATTGGGGAGCGAATCGGACTGGACTTGAAAAGAAATCAACTTTACAATTTACAATTAACGTCTTTATTACTCGGTGTTAGAATACAAACTAAAAATTCAAATTGAAAATTTCAAAAAGCATGGACTGCTTCGATTGTCGATGGCATGCTGCGTTGCATTTACTCGACACAAAGCCCCTTGGACTTGCTCGGCTTCATCGTAGATTTCTTCTCTGGACATTTCGCAGCAAAATGACCTGGCTTCTGACAATTGAAACAAATTCTTGAGTCCGTCCTGTCCTTCGACTTCGATGAGCTGGATTTCTTCACATTTTCTTTGCTGTACAAAGCTCCTTCGGTATTGCTGCTTACCGGACCACGTTCCAGCTTCACATCTTGCAATATTTTAGCTTTTACAGCGTCCGCCGTCAATGCCGCTCCTGATGCTTCAAGCCCCATAATCATCGGCTCATATTGATCGGGAAGTCCCATCAAGAGGATTGCAGCTAGCCAGGAATCGTCCACCTTAAATCCGATTGACGCCAGCTTATGGCTCGTGCTCATGAGTTCGTCGACGTAAGCTCACAGACAAACAGACGTAACACTCTTTAAAACGGCTTGGCACATGCATTTAACGATCAATTTAAATTTCATTTGATTTGCGCGATCGTTCCACCAGATGCGCTAGTGTTCGATCGTTTTGACGTTTGCCGGTGTACACGTTGCTGAATGATGCAAACGAAAATTACAGGCAATTTGTGTAGTAGTGTGCGTGTCAGCAAAACGTCAAATCGAAATCCATCATGGCCAACAGTGTCGCGCGCGGTTCTACCACCAGGTGGCAGTGTGTTCATGAAAATGGCACCGGGCAAAAGTTTTTGATGCATTTCCTCTAAGAGTTACGTCTGTTTGTCTGTGGTAAGCTTCTACACTTGCACAGTTTACCAGACGCACCGACGTGAATTTCCGCAGTAATCCAATCTTCCTGGTTAATCCGCTATCTTGAAAGGCCGCCTCCAGCTTCTTCCAAGCTTCCTTCGCGTTGACTGCGTCCTGTACTAAGCTGTAGTTATAGCTTTCAAGGCTCAAACAAATTGTTGCCAGTGCACGTTGCTTGATATCCTCGCTCAATCCTTCGTCGTTGCTTACGGCATTCCAGCTTCCTTCCCGGATTAGAATCATCCGCATAGCAAAGGCCCAAGTTGAATAGTTGTCTCTTCCGCGCAGCTTTTCTATGGCAGGCAGCGCCACGGATCCTCCGTTGACTCGAACACTTTCTATGACAGCCGAACTTCCGTGTCCTGAACCATCTCCAAACTGGCCGGAACGAGAACTTCCTGAATTCGCCATTCTTCACAAAAACGATACTTCCGCTATTCAACTTTATTCCGATTTGGGTCCATAACCAATTGTAATACGCACAGGAAAAACGAACTGTTCTATTGAACGTTACACAATGGAATGAACAAATTTATTTTCTCAACTGTTTATCTAATACCCCGGACAGACATGTGATACGAGTATGATTCCTGTACAACGGTACGCAGTGTCAAGAAAATTCTAACAAGACTGACTTGAACTGAGAGAATTTTCAGTATGGCACTCATTTCAAGCGGAATTGTACAGTGATTCTTGTATCACATGTGTGTCATAAGTATAACTAACAAGTGCATAGCGACGCGGTTACCAGCCTACTTACAACAAATATCGTGTAATTTTTGAAAAGGTACTTGTTCGATAAATTGGAGATATGAGAAATTTGAGCCAAAATAGGCAGCAAAACGACGAAAAGCAATACAAAACTCAATAATTAATCAGGTATTTTTTTCGTTGCGATTCACTCGTTAACTTGCGAAAATAAATTAAATAAAAATTTCAAATTATTGTTTTAGCCAGTTTCAAAAACTACGCATGACTTGCGCGCAGTCATTAACCATCATAAACCGGATGATGATTGAAAACGTAAACATCAGAGCGCGGAGTTCTGTCGTTTGACTAGCCTCATAAAATAGACTATACAACGTTTGGTTTTTCTACTGTATTTTTTATTCGGGAGTCGCAAGGCAAAACAAGAGAAAGTGTTCCCGCCAAAAACAAAAGCACGTGGGTTTCGCGAAGTGACAGATGTTTTTGAATGTATTTGTGACGAACGGCAAGAGCAGCTCAGTGGAATGAGTGTTCTTGCTGTCAAACCCCATATAGTGGAATTATATACTTTTAAATCTGGTAACGCTGTTATGATTAGTGACTGTCGCGCTAATATCAGAAGCCAGAGGCAGATAATCGCCATATTCTGATTTTTCTTGAGAGGCATAATACCCAATGAGAGTATATTACAGGTGGGGAAGAAGAAGAGATGGCTATGTATTAGTAAGCAAAGAAAAATGTAAACACAAATAGTGACGTCACTATTTGACACGCGTTCTTATGGGAGCTCGCTTTGCTTGTAGTAGTGACATGTTTTGCACCAGACATGGATCTCACGCACACGAAGTATCTTCTTCCTCACCTCTATTATACTTATGACACACATGTGATACTGGAATCACTGTAAATTTGCGCTTGAAATGAGTGCCACACTGATAATTCTCTCCGTTTAAGTCAGTCTTGTTAGAATTTTCTTGACAGTGAGTACCGTTGTACGTGTATCACACTCGTATCACATGTCTGTCCGGGGTATTAGACTCTCATTGCATAATACCTAAATGGACCACAAAACAGGCCGAACATTTCAAATGGTCCTAACTGACATTTTTCACCAAATTGAGTTTTATACCATTTTCGTTAGTGAAGGGCGTAACTTAAACGATACTGTTAAAAAAAAAACATTAAAAAAAAATGCCATAAATTTTTTTATAAATTTCAAACGACCAATCTGCATTATCCATAATATCGCCCAGCTCTGCTAGTTTGGTCGTTTGACAGGTAGACAGTCCAATCTGCCGACCCTCTTTGTTTTCCATTGTGTACACACACGCAAAAACGGCTACGCTCAAAAATGTGTTCGGCCTGCACATTTTTAGTAAACATCCATGCCGCACATGACTGTGTTCGAAACACACATTTTTTTAAAATTGCTCGTACGCTCATATGAGCATGTATTTTGCAATAATTTCGACATGGCAACCTCACTGGGTTTATAAACCACCTTCAAATACCGAAAAATATTGATATTTTGCAAAAATGTGAGCGTGCGAGCAATTTAAAAAAATGTGTGTTTCCAACACAGTCCCTGTGCGGCATGGGCGCTACTCAAAAATGAGAGCTTTTATTTTAGAGAGCATTGGACCTTCGGTGTTTTATTTGGATTCCTCGTGTTATCTTATTAAAATGAGCGAAAATGTGTCCGCCGATCCTCCGTGGGGGAAGTTTCAGCTGCTACTCGGTAGGTACAACTTAAAGACGATGTGATATAGTTAATTACACATCAAAATAATTTCAGATGCCGCTGATCGACTGGATGGCGGCTTTGTTGGCAATGCAAGCCAAGCAGAATCATTCAACACAGGTAAAATAATAATTACTTCTTGGCGTAACGTCCCTACAGGGACAAATCCTGCTTCGTAGCAGTGTTCATGATTACTCCAACGGTGTGGCAGGTTCGAAGTTACTCTGGCTAAGGAAGTCAAGCCAATTTTCATCACGAAAGTTCCTTCACCGGGAGTCGATCTGTCATTCAACCATCATCGCTCCCCCTGTATGTTGAAGGCCCCATAGCTGTCCGGGCGGTCCAGAAACCTTCGTAAAGGAATCGACTTCCTTGATCATAGAGTATCTTCGTGCGATTATACATATACAAAGTGCTCTTTGACAGGGGAAGATCTGAGTTAATAACTGCGGAGGTGTTCATAGAACGCTAAGCTGGTAAGCAGGTTTTATCCCAGAGGGGTT
This sequence comes from Aedes albopictus, assembly GCF_035046485.1. NCBI lineage: Eukaryota > Metazoa > Arthropoda > Insecta > Diptera > Culicidae > Aedes > Aedes albopictus. The sequence goes on along the minus strand of NC_085137.1, from coordinate 504,495,919 downwards.
ACGCCATGAAGAAGAAGTGTATTTCCGTTTCAGCTAAACTGATTTTCTAACCATTATTGCTTACTACTTCAGCTCAAAACTCGTCTAGAAGCTCAGCCAGAAGATCACTCAACTTCGGCACAGAAGTGGCAGTCAGACGATCTGCAACCAGGGTTCGCGGTGGTCACTACAGTGTGGTGCGTAGTAAATTGAATCGCGGTCGCAGCGTGCCCTTACGAGCAGGAAGTTTTACTCGTTTCGAACAAACGTCGAATTGGGTTTCCCAGCATTGCCTACAGCCAAACGGGCAAAATGTTACCAGCAGTGGTAAGTTTTATCCAAAAAAAATCACGCCTATTATAAAAATTTTATGAAAAAAGATATTCATGGATCTTATGGATTCTTAATATATTACGTAATTATTTTTTGGCAAACCCCCTTACTTCTTGTGATACTATTTAAAAATGAAATTCCAAATAATATTGTTGCACGGCGAGTAAGATTAAAAAGCCCCGCCTTTCCACTAAACCCTTACAAATGATTAATAAACGGTCCACGAAAATCTCGACGTATCCCTTCACGTAATATTTATTAAAAACTAATGTTACTATTTACCTTGACTTCAGCACGACGGACGCTCGATTTCGGATACGGTCCACGAAAAAAAAAAGGTTCAAAACACGCTAGCGATTGTACTTTTGAATCGTCACATCATGGGGCATCTCTTGTTAACGGCATGGAAACAATTCAGCGTTGCGATGATAAATCCTCCACTTTTGAGTATGACTCCCGATCAACTCAATGCCCCGTCATTATGGATCATCCATATGCTCAGGAAATACTACTTCCAATCAGTGTTAGGGATGTGGGGACAAGCCCAATAAACTTCTTCCAGCATTCCGGAAAACTAAGTGGGATCGAAACGCTAAGGAGTTCCGTGGACAGCAAAGGTAAATTAGCATTATAATTAATATGGCGTATAACGTATTAATAAATATTTTTCCAGCTCGTTCTAGTCGTTCCTTGCTTGATTCAGGAAAACTAAGCGGAATTCACACGCTGGGAAGTTCATTCAGTAACGAAGGTAATTATCGTGTATTCAACAGATATATAATATTATTGCGTCCACTATGATGAAGACAGAGGTTTCCAATTTCGTCAAGGTTTGCATCAAGGATGGGAACACTCACTTATTGTTTTCTCAGCTCAGCAGCTCTACCCAAGTAACCAGGCCGTTGAAGCTGTACGTATTGCAAATATAACGTACAATTGACATGCATTGCCCTGAACTGTTGAAGTTGAAATAATGTGGGGAGTGGATCCACTATTGCTGACCTATGATTATACTGGTTATAATCGTAATTCAACAATAGTGGATCCACTTCCCACTTTAATTCAACTTTAATGGTTTAGGTATATAGAGTAATCATGTCAATATATGTACGTTACATTTGCAATACCTACAGCTTCAACAGCGTGGTTACTTGGATATTTACTTTGTCATCACAGACAAATAAACGTTACACCTCGGACATTTTCGGTTGAACATGCAAACAAAAGTATGCGAGTACCGTGGGTGAGCTGTTGGCTCACTATTAAATATTCTAATATTTAATTGAAGGACGATGGAAATAATATGAGTTCTACGTCAGTTTGTCTGTGTAATTATGCTGAATAAAAGCGTTGATTTTTATTATTGTATTACTTTTATCCTTTAGGTAATGCAAGGATTACATCACGGGACAGCAATGTTCGAAGCGATATTGGAAAAGGGTTACATAAGCAGCTTACAAAACGTGGGGAGCTGAATTGTAAGTTACTTTGTTTCTATGGTTATATGTTTCTATATGTGTTAAACTGCTTTTTACAGACATAGATGCTCCGACAGAGCTTGCATATAGCTTCTCTTCTCCGAGGACCATACCCCATTGCTTTCATACCCCAGAGCTAGCAACACATAATGTGAAAAATCCAGACCTCGTCACAGAACGGCTTGATGCAAGTTCTATGATTTATCGTCATGAAGAGTTTGTATCCCCAACATTTTCCAAAGTAATTACATCAACTCCACGAGAACCTCCATGCGAGCGAAATGAGAATAAGGACGTTTTGAGTCATACGATCAATCTTGATGCACCAAACCAAGTAGACGAGCCCGGTGAAACGGATGTCAGCACAGTACGCATTGGCAGTATCGAAGTAAAACAAACAATCGACCGATCTTTCTCGAAGTCACCCCGGCTCTTGGATAATGCAGAAGACGACGTTTCATCAGATGATGACAGCGCAGGAGGTCTTGAATTTTTGAATGATTTGACTATTTTTGAATATTTCGACAAATTTGATGAAATCAGCAACGATGGCTCTTTTTTGGTGGAAGAAGATCCACTATCGTCAAGTGAGACAAACGTGCCAGTTGGTAAGTAATATGAAATTTAATATTCAACTTTTGTTCAAGTCAAGTGAAGCGAAGTGATGTTTACACATTCAATTGGGAATTTTCCATAGACTTGAATCAAGTCACTTGCACCGTCTAAACCAGGCATTAGTTACTATCATAGACCGAGATGGCAACAGTGAACTTCAACATCGATTTTTTTCCGCACCGTTTTACATGGTGCAAGTGACTTGATTCAAGTCAATGGAAAATGACCAATTGCCTTAACTCGCCATTCATGTGAATTGAATTCAATTCATCTGTCAAGCGTGATGAATTGAATTCAGTTGCACACGAGTTGAACAATGTAAACACTTGCTTTAACTGAGATGCATTCAAGAGCACTAAAGTGGACTTTCAAGTCATTTGCTCAGTCACATCGTCCAATAGGAGGCAATCAGTGAAGTACTAGATTGAAAGAGATGATGAGATGATCAATTCTCAATTTCTGCAATAAAATGGTGCAAGCAGCGTAGGTCATATGATTTATTGGCTAATTTGATGCTATTTGAGCAAAAGTTTGAATAACTGTGTTGTTGTATTATTTTTTTCTGCAACTTCAACAACACAGTTATCCAAACTTTTGCTCAAACAGCATCAAATTAGTCAATAAATCATATAACCCACGCTGTTTGCACCATTTCATTGCAGAAATGGAGAATTGATCATCTCGCCATACAAAAATCCAGCTCACTACTTTCAATCTAGTACTTCACTGATTGCCTCCTATTGGATTGAATATTTTTTAGTAGTGTTCAACTGAGGATGCTCGTTTCACTTTATCAGTCTAAACTATATACACTATGGGTACCATAGACTCGTGGAGACATGGTTGAGCAATATTGTTTTAATGTGTTTTACCTTGAATTTCGAGTGTACCAAGCGAATATAACGTCACGCAATCGCTGTTAACATCGTGACGTCATGCTCGCTTGTTTAAACGAACTGACAGTAGTTTGGCGATACATAGTTGTTTTCGTCTTCGCGAGTCTATTCTATCCATGGTGTCCATAGTCAAAACCAGGTATTAGTGGATTTTGTAACATGCGGTGTTTGGTGAAGTTAGACTTGATTTATGTGCACGTCAGTTATCACAGCCTAATGAGGAATTTCTATTCATCACAGCGGAACCATGCGTGGAAGGACACTGTATCGAAGTATTGGATAAGGAAGCTCTACAAATCAGAAAAAAGAAGGTGAACGCAAGGCGGGTGAACAAAAAACGAAAAGAACGTGGTCTTTCGTATGTCCGTAAAGATGGAACAAAGGTACCCGCACGTGAAATCAAGCCAACTTGCGATTGTAAATTGAAGTGCTCTAAAAAATATCCAGAAAACATTCGACAAAAATTTCTTGACAACCTCTTACGATTGAAAATGGACAGTCAAAATCAGTTCCTAGCCAACCACATAACGGTAAAGAGAACAGCTCGACCACAAGTAAGTAAAACATAACAATCTCTTCTCTCTCTCTCTCTTCTTGGCGTAACGTCCTCACTGGGACAAAGCCTGCTTCTCAGCTTAGTGTTCTATGAGCACTTCCACAGTTATTAACTGAGAGCTTCCGCTGCCAATGACCATTTTGCATGTGTATATCGTGTGGCAGGCACGAAGATACTCTATGCCCAAGGAAGTCAAGGAAATTTTCTTTACGAAAAGATCCTGGACCGACCGGAAATCGAACCCGTCACCCTCAGCATGGTCATGCTGAATACCCGTGCGTTCACCGCCTCGGCTATATGGGCCCTCATAACAATCTCTTATAAAGGGGTAAACAAACTGAATCGAAGTGCTCAAAGAACACTAAGTTGATGAGAGGCAGGCCAAGTTCCAGTAGGAACGTAGCCTGAAAGAAGAAACAGAAGATTTAACTTTACGATTTTCTTCACCAGGTGGTAAACTCTAGGCGATCATACACCCGAGTTTACAAGCTGCCGGGCGTTAAAGGTACCGTTAAAGTATGCAAGACAATGTTTCAGGCGACATTTGACATAGGATGCCGAAAAATGCGCACTCTAGCAGCAAGAGTAGTGGCAGGCTCGGGAGTTCCCACTGATGATGGGCGGCAACGAAACAGTAGTCGGCAACCGGTTAGCCAGGAACATTTGAGCAACATCAAACAACATATTTTATCCTTCCCGGCATACTCAAGTCACTATACAAGGGAGAAATCTAGCAGATTGTATCTTTCCAGTGATTTGTCAATTCGTCGAATGTATGAGTTGTACCAAAACAAATGCGCTGTGGATAATTTGGTCCCTGTCCACTGTAGGAATTTCTTTCACTTATTATCATATTTTACAAGTATTTTTTTTTTTTCAATTCAATTCAACTTTTTTTTTCAATTTATTTCACCATTTTTTCAAACTTCTACTTTTCACAATAAAACAAAACCACCATCACTCAACGCATCTGTCTCTAAACTGCTCCGACAACCTTCGACTCACCGTTCACCTTTTCCGTCTCTCCTTTTTCTCTCTATTTCGTTTTTCTCTCGCACACGCGAACCCTTCGTGCTGTTCGGTTGAAGCTGCTGCAAGCCTACGCTCGGAGACTCTTGCGCGCTGTTGCCAATTTTCATCATCCGTGTTCTGTTTCCTTCTCCCGAGTGACTTGTGTTGTATACCACACTGATACGAATTGTTCGACAACATTTCGTATGATATATTGTATATAGCGCAGGACCGACATTTGAATACGCACAGTTACATTACAATATTTATTTCAAGCATTAGCATTTTTATTTAATATTATTCATTACTACATCCTCCTCCTCTCCTACTCTTAAAATGACAAATACAAAAAAACTGTTAGTATGAACCTATTGTGTTATTTTATACAACACTCCAGTCGATGTATAAGTCCTGAAAAAAAAATGTTATACCTGTTGGATACGAAACGAAATGGAAGAAAAAATAAAAAAAAAATCTGAAAATAGAAAAATGTGTTAATTACAAGGGGAGAAACACTTGTTTCAAGTTTTCAGCATACGTATTATATCAGCTGTAGCTACTTACTTGTATAAATATAGAACAATAAATAACAGTTATGAATTATATTTGCATCAATAATTATTGATATCAAAAAACATTATATTAAAGTTATTGCAGCAAGCCACTATGATATAAAACAACATTGTTTGTTCTGATTCACCCAAATTAAACGCCATCTTTCTGACGCGCCAACCCGCTCGACGATAGGATTTTTTTTAGATATATCTAGTATCAACTTTCAGACACACCTCATGTCATTTTTTCAGACATATCTACTGTCATCTTTCAGACACATTTCATGTCACCTATCAGATATATCTAGTGTCATCTATCAGACATATCTAGTACAGTAGACGTTCGATAACTGCAACATGTTTACGTTTCACTTAGCGAACGAAAATTCGATAACTGCAACGCCTGACAGTGTCAACAAGCCGTCAATTGACGTAAAATGAACGAAAAATTCATTCGACTGTTCATTAGGGCTAACATGGCGCACCAATTTGACGTTTGGCGGTGCGATAACTGCAAATTTGTTGCACTTACCGGACTTGCAGTTAAAAAGCATTGCAGTTAAACCGTTTGCACCGACCGAACGTCTACTGTATCCTTTTTCAGACACATCTCATGTCATCTTTCAGACAGATCTAGTGCCATCTATCAGAAAAAAGTCGTGTCATCTTTCTATGTATATATCTTGTTTAATTTTCCTAACACGTCTCATGTCATCTTTCAGACATTTTTAGTGCCATCTTTCAGACACATCTCATGTCATCTTTTAGACATATCTAGTATGTACCATCTTCCTAACACGTCTCATGCCATCTTTCTGACATATTTTGCGCCATCTTTCAGACACGTATCATGTCAACTTTCAGACATATCTAGTGCCATCTTTCAGACATATCTAGTTCATCTTTCAGACACATCTCATGTCATCTTTCAGACATATCCAGTGCCATCTTTCAGACACGTCTCATGTCATCTTTCAAACATATCTAGTGCCATCTTCCTAACACGTCTCATGCAATATTTCAGACATATTCAGTGCCACATCTCACGTCATCTTTCAGACATATCTAGTGTCATCTTTCAGACACGTTTCATGTCATCTTTCAGACATATCTAGTGTCATCTTTCAGACATATCTAGTGTCATCTTTCAAACACGTCTCATGTCATCTTTCAGACAAATCTAGTGCCATCTTTCAGACACGTATCATGTCATCTTTCAGACATATGTTGTGTCATCTTTCAGACACGTCTCATGTCATCTTTCAGACATATCTAGTGTCATCTTTCAGACACGTCGCATGTCATCTTTCAGACATATCTATTGTCATCTTTCAGACATATCTATTGTCATCTTTCAGACACGTCTCATAACATCTTTCAGAAATATCTAGTGTCATCTTTCAGACACGTCTTATGTCATCTTTACGACATGTCTGGTGTCGTTCTTTCAGACACGTATCATGTCATCTTTCAGACATATCTAGTGTCATCTTTCAGACATATCTAGTGTCATCTTTCAAACACGTCTCATGTCATCTTTCAGACAAATCTAGTGCCATCTTTCAGACACGTATCATGTCATCTTTCAGACATATCTAATGTCATCTTTCAGACACGTCTCATGTCATTTTTCAGACATATCTAATGTCATCTTTCAGACACGTCTCATGTCATCTTTCAGCCAAATCTACCCTAATAAAAATGTATTATACACTGACGATTGAGTGAATAATTGTATCATTCGGTGTATGATCAAGATGATAGCCCGAAACGGTTGTTAAGCACTTTGTATCATATTTTTCTATTAGGGTAGTGCCATCTTTCAGACCCGTATCATGTCATCTTTCAGACAAATCTAGTGCCATCTTTCAGACACGTATCATGTCATCTTTCAGACATATCTAGTGTCATCTTTCAGACACGTCTCATGTCATTTTTTCAGACATATCTAGTGTCATCTTTCAGACACGTATCATGTCATCTTTCAGACAAATCTAGTGCCATCTTTCAGACACGTATCATGTCATCTTTCAGACAAATCTTGTGCCATCTTTCAGACACGTATCATGTCATCTTTCAGACATATCTAGTGTCATCTTTCAGACACGTATCATGTCATCTTTCAGACAAATCTAGTGTCATCTTTCAGACACGTCTCATGTCATTTTTTCAGACATATCTAGTGTCATCTTTCAGACAAATCTAGTGCCATCTTTCAGACACGTATCATGTCATCTTTCAGACAAATCTTGTGCCATCTTTCAGACACGTATCATGTCATCTTTCAGCCAAATCTACCCTAATAAAAATGTATTATACACTGACGATTGAGTGAATAATTGTATCATTCGGTGTATGATCAAGATGATAGCCCGAAACGGTTGTTAAGCACTTTGTATCATATTTTTCTATTAGGGTAGTGCCATCTTTCAGACCCGTATCATGTCATCTTTCAGACAAATCTAGTGCCATCTTTCAGACACGTATCATGTCATCTTTCAGACATATCTAGTGTCATCTTTCAGACACGTCTCATGTCATTTTTTTCAGACATATCTAGTGTCATCTTTCAGACACGTATCATGTCATCTTTCAGACAAATCTAGTGCCATCTTTCAGACACGTATCATGTCATCTTTTAGACAAATTTTGTGCCATCTTTCAGACACGTATCATATCATCTTTCAGACATATCTAGTGTCATCTTTCAGACACGTCTCATGTCATCTTTCAGACAAATCTAGTGCCATCTTTCAGACACGTATCATGTCATCTTTCAGACATATCTAGTGTCATCTTTCAGACACGTCTCATGTCATTTTTCAGACATATCTAGTGTCATCTTTCAGACACGTCTCATGTCATCTTTCAGACATATCTAGTGTCATCTTTCAGACACGTCTCATAACATCTATCAGAAATATCTAGTATCATCTTTCAGACACGTCTCATGTCATCTTTCAGACATATCTAGAGTCATCTTTCAGACACGTTTCATGTCATCTTTCAGACATATCTAGTGTCATCTTTCAGACACGTCTCATGTCATCTTTCAGACATATCTAGAGTCATCTTTCAGGCACAGATCTCAAAACTTACGTGGATTGAGGTTTTCAAGCTCAATGTTTCCAATAAAGCATCATATTCCATCGTTTCATTCAGTATTCCTTGCCACAGTCTTATTCATTCTCAATCTCCGATCTCAAAACTTTCTTGGATTGAGGTTTTCAAGCTCAATGTTTCCAATAAAGCATCAAAACCAGAAAATATTCCATCGTTCTATTTAGTATTCCTTGCCACAGTCTTATTCATTCTCAATCTCCGATCTCAAAACTTTCTTGGATTGAGGTTTTCAAGCTCAATGTTTCCAATAAAGCATCAAAACCAGAAAATATTCCATCATTTCATTTAGTATTCCATGCCACAGTCTTATTCATTCTCAATCTCCGATCTTAAAACTATCTTGGATTGAGGTTTTCAAGCTCAATGTTTCCAATAAAGCATCAAAACCAGAATATATTCCAGCGTTTTATTAAGTATTCCTTTCCACAGACTTATTCATTATCAATCTCCGATCTCAAAACTTTCTTGGATTGAGGTTTCCAAGCTCAATGTTTCCAATAAAGCATCAAAACCAGAAAATATTCCATCGTTCTATTTAGTATTCCTTGCCACAGTCTTATTCATTCTCAATCTCCGATCTCAAAACTTTCTTGGATTGAGGTTTTCAAGCTCAATGTTTCCAATAAAGCATCAAAACCAGAATATATTCCATCGTTTCATTTAGTATTCCTTGCCACAGTCTTATTCATTCTCAATCTCCGATCTCAAAACTTTCTTGGATTGAGGTTTTCAAGCTCAATGTTTCCAATAAAGCATCAAAACCAGAATATATTCCATCGTTTTATTAAGTATTCCTTTCCACAGACTTATTCATTATCAATCTCCGATCTCAAAACTTTCTTGGATTGAGGTTTCCAAGCTCAATGTTTCCAATAAAGCATCAAATCCAGAAAATATTCCATCGTTCTATTTAGTATTCCTTGCCACAGTCTTATTCATTCTCAATCTCCGATCTTAAAACTTTCTTGGATTGAGGTTTTCAAGCTCAATGTTTCCAATAAAGCATCAAAACCAGAAAATATTCCATCATTTCATTTAGTATTCCATGCCACAGTCTTATTCAGTCGCAATCTCCGATCTCAAAACTTTCTTGGATTGAGGTTTTCAAGCTCAATGATTCCTATAAAGCATCAAAACCAGAAGATATTCCATAATTTCATTTAGTATTCCATGCCACAGTCTTATTCAGTCTCAATCTCCGATCTCAAAACTTTCTTGGATTGAGGTTTTCAAGCTCAATGATTCCTATAAAGCATCAAAACCAGAAAATATTCCATCATTTCATTTAGTATTCCATGCCACAGTCTTATTCATTCTCAATCTCCGATCTCAAAACTTTCTTGGATTGAGGTTTTCAAGCTCAATGTTTCCAATAAAGCATCAAAACCAGAAAATATTCCATCATTTCATTTAGTATTCCATGCCACAGTCTTATTCATTCTCAATCTCCGATCTTAAAACTTTCTTGGATTGAGGTTTTCAAGCTCAATGATTCCAATAAAGCATCAAAACCAGAAAATATTCCATCATTTCATTTAGTATTCCATGCCACAGTCTTATTCATTCTCAATCTCCGATCTTAAAACTTTCTTGGATTGAGGTTTTCAAGCTCAATGTTTCCAATAAAGCATCAAAACCAGAAAATATTCCATCATTTCATTTAGTATTCCATGCCACAGACTTATTCATTCTCAATCTCCGATCTCAAAACTTTCTTGGATTGAGGTTTTCAAGCTCAATGATTCCAATAAAGCATCAAAACCAGAAAATATTTCATCATTTCATTTAGTATTCCATGCCACAGTCTTATTTATTCTCAATCTCCGATCTCAAAACTTTCTTTAAGCTCAATGTTTCCAATAAAGCATCAAAACCAGAAAATATTCCATCATTTCATTTAGTATTCCATGCCACAATCTTATTCATTCTCAATCTCCGATCTCAACACTTTCTTGGATTGAGGTTTTCAAGCTCAATGTTTCCAATAAAGCATCAAAACCAGAAAATATTCCATCGTTTCATTAAGTATTCCTTGCCACAGTCCAGAAAATATTCCATCATTTCATTTAGTATTCCATGCCACAGACTTATTCATTCTCAATCTCCGATCTCAAAACTTTCTTGGATTGAGGTTTTCAAGCTCAATGTTTCCAATAAAGCATCAAAACCAGAAAATATTCCATCGTTTCATTTAGTATTCCTTGCCACAGTCTTATTCATTCTCAATCTCCGATCTCAAAACTTTCTTGGATTGAGGTTTTCAAGCTCAATGATTCCAATAAAGCATCAAAACCAGAATATATTCCACCGTTTCATTTAGAATTCCTTGCCACAGTCTTATTCATTCTCAATCTCCGATCTCAAAACTTTCTTGGATTGAGGTTTTCAAGCTCAATGTTTCCAATAAAGCATCAAAACCAGAAAATATTCCATCATTCCATTTAGTATTCCATGCCCCAGTCTTATTTATTCTCAATCTCCGATCCTAAAACTTTCTCGGATTGAGGTTTTCAAGCTGTTTCCAAAAAAGCATCAAAACCAGAACATATTCCATCGTTCATTAAGTATTCCTTGCCACAGTCTTATTCATTCTCAATCTCCGATCTCAAAACTTTCTTGGATTGAGGTTTTCAAGCTCAATGTTTCCAATAAAGCATCAAAACCAGAAAATATTCCATCGTTTCATTAAGTATTCCTTGCCACAGTCCAGAAAATATTCCATCATTTCATTTAGTATTCCATGCCACAGACTTATCCATTCTCAATCTCCGATCTCAAAACTTTCTTGGATTGAGGTTTTCAAGCTCAATGATTCCAATAAAACATCAAAACCAGAAAATATTCCATCATTTCATTTAGTATTCCTTGCCACAGTCTTATTCATTCTCAATCTCCGATCTCAAAACTTTCTTGGATTGAGGTTTTCAAGCTCAATGATTCCAATAAAACATCAAAACCAGAAAATATTCCATCATTTCATTTAGTATTCCTCGCCACAGTCTTATTCATTCTCAATCTCCGATCTCAAAAATTTCTTGGATTGAGGTTTTCAAGCTCAATGTTTCCAAAAAAACATCAAAACCAGAACATATTCCATCGTTCATTAAGTATTCCTTGCCACAGTCTTATTCTTTCTCAATCTCCGATCTCAAAACTTTCTTGGATTGAGGTTTTCAAGTTCAATGTTTCCAATAAAGCATCAAAACCAGAAAATATTCCATCATTCCATTTAGTATTCCATGCCACAGTCTTATTCAGTCTCAATCTCCGATCTCAAAACTTTCTTGGATTGAGGTTTTCAAGCTCAATGTTTCCAATAAAGCATCAAACCCAGAAAATATTCCATCATTCCATTTAGTATTCCATGCCACAGTCTTATTCAGTCTCAATCTCCGATCTCAAAACTTTCTTGGATTGAGGTTTTCAAGCTCAATGATTCCAATAAAGCATCAAAACCAGAAAATATTCCTTCATTTCATTTAGTATTCCATGCTTCAGTCTTATTCAGTCTCAATCTCCGATCTCAAAACTTTCTTGGATTGAGGTTTTCAAGCTCAATGCTTTCAATAAAGCATCAAAACCAGAAAATATTCCATCATTTCATTTATTATTTCTTGCCACAGACTTATTCAGTCTCAATCTCCGATCTCAAAACTTTCTTGGATTGAGGTTTTCAAGCTCAATGATTCCAATAAAGCATCAAAACCAGAAAATATTGCATAGCTACATTCATATGTATTTAAAAAAAATCCAAAATAAAACATTCCAATCAGCACTACTCATCACAATTTATTTATGATTTCCATTCACAATCTCTGATTCAAGTACACAATTATTATTACGCATACCGCAATTTGCTAGTTTAAAGTCACTTTATTTAAATAGTTTTTTTTTTTGAAGTTGTAATATCTTCCGCATAAAAAATATTGTCGCGCTTATCTTAGATTCTCAGCAAGCTGCGTTCGAAACGCGCAGCCTCAGATCGCGCCAGACCGCGCACGTATGATTTGTACACGGTGTGCACCTTGGCTAAAACTGTTTTGCAGCCGCCGGGTGGAGCTGTCAGCCGCCGTGTATAAATCAAACGGGCGCAATCTTATGGCGGCTGACTCAGATCAGCAGGATCTGAGTGATTAAGCTAGGATGCACAATAAATGGTAAGCTACTAATTTCCTTTGGAAGTACATCCCAACATAAGCCTCAATTTTATTAATTTTAAATTGGGTTAATTGCACTCACTTTTGAGTATTTTCGTTCCTCCGTGTTAGACAACGCAGTCAAAAACTATAGCAAACAAAGCACCAAACCACGCGCGAGCCGAAAATGAAAGCACGAACTACTCGCCCAAGTGCTTAATTATAACAATACAGCGACAACGATGAAGTACCTGCCGTCATTATGGAAATGCCCACCAAACTGCGAAAATCATCATCCCACATTATTGGTACAACAACACAACAATCAAGCACGAATCTAAACTGCTGCGTCCTGCGTTTGCATGGACAAAATAAATCACGTCTCTGCTTGACGACACCACGTACCACATTCCGATAATCTGATCGACAAAATGTAAATTCGTACTTACCAACTGCGCCATTGTAGGAATTTCTTTCACTTATTATCATATTTTACAAGTATTTTTTTTTTTTTCAATTCAATTCAACTTTTTTTTTCAATTTATTTCACCATTTTTTCAAACTTCTACTTTTCACAATAAAACAAAACCACCATCACTCAACGCATCTGTCTCTAAACTGCTCCGACAACCTTCGACTCACCGTTCACCTTTTCCGTCTCTCCTTTTTCTCTCTATTTCGTTTTTCTCTCGCACACGCGAACCCTTCGTGCTGTTCGGTTGAAGCTGCTGCAAGCCTACGCTCGGAGACTCTTGCGCGCTGTTGCCAATTTTCATCATCCGTGTTCTGTTTCCTTCTCCCGAGTGACTTGTGTTGTATACCACACTGATACGAATTGTTCGACAACATTTCGTATGATATATTGTATATAGCGCAGGACCGACATTTGAATACGCACAGTTACATTACAATATTTATTTCAAGCATTAGCATTTTTATTTAATATTATTCATTACTACATCCACTACAACACTTATCGAATGGTTTTCAACTCCTATAACCTCAGCTTCAGATCACCAAAAACTGATACATGCGGCAGATGCGATCGACTAAGGATGCAAATAAAAACTGAAACAGATGATAGCAAAAAAGAGGAATTGCAGATAACTCTCAAAAATCATCAAGATGCTGGTCAAAGGGTATATGATGAGAAACGCAATGATGTCATCCTTTCTGAAACCGATCCGACTGTAAGGACGTGTTCCTTCGACCTTCAAAAACAGTTGGCCACTCCACACCTCAGAAACGGCGAAGCATTCTACTCCCGACAGCTTTATACCTACAACATGACTGTTTTCGCATCGTACCTGGGAGAAAATGCTGCGTCCTGTTATTTATGGGACGAGACTAAGGGTAAGCGCGGCTCTCAGGAAATTGGCTCCTGTCTTCTTAAAGATCTACATGGAATTCCCAGCACCGTTAAAACGGTCATCTACTACAGCGACCGATGTTCTGGTCAGAATAATAATAAGACGATAGTATTTCTTTTTACGTATTTTATTGAGCTCATGCAACAAACAGGTAGATCACTACAAATTTTCCATAAATTTATGCAAAGCGGACACTCACATATGGAAGTCGATAGTGTGCATGGTGCCATTGAAAAAGCGAAGAAGAAAACAACTGCCGATATAGAGATTCCTCACGATTGGGCAATCCTTATCAGCTCAGTACGACGCAGTGTTCCATTCAATGTTATTGAGTTAGAACAAAAAGAAATACTAAACCTGAAATCTCTGGAAACAAGGTATCAAATACCAAAAAAGTCAACGACGGGAGAACCGTTTCGTATGAAGAGTGCCATGGTTTTCCGCTATTCTACTGATCATCCCGAATTAGTGGAATATAAAGCAGACGTGATGGATGCCGAGTTTAACGCCATTCTCGTATTTCCAAGGAAATCAGACGACGTTACCAACCTGATACTAGAGCCAATAACTGATCAGCCAATCGAGCTACCAACAGCAAAGTTGGAGGACCTCCGGAAGCTAATGCCATATATAAAACAAAAAGATTATTATTCTACATTTTTAAAACGATTGGTTCCTCCGAAGAAAGGGAGAAAAGGAAGAAACACTGTGGAGGACCATTTTGAGGCAGATCGGGATCCGCTGGAAGATACCGATGAAGAATGAAGGATTAATTGATATAAGATTCCATGCGACGATCTTCAGGAGTTATGCTGGCGTAATAGACGTTCGTTTACGTGGTAAATTTGAGTAATATTAATTATAACACATTTCCGTAAGGCAAAGGTTAAATGAAAAAAATCGAAGAAAATCAAAGCGAAATTGTAACGTGAGAAATAAACCGAGAAATAAATCTTGTTTTTGATAAAGTTTAAATGTTAATTACAATATATCTTCTGGTGTATTAGAACATTCCCTTTAAATTTGATGATGATTAACCTGGGCTTGTTAGGGGAATACCTGTAAGTAAAAGAAAATCGCGTTAAGTACTGTTCCTTTGAATTCCACTAAGAATTTGCATCCTTTGACAGATACGTATTTCGACCTCAACTGTAAGGTCGTCTTCAGTGTCTTGTACTTTATTTATACAGTCGAGTCAAGTACAAGACACTGAAGACGACCTTACAGTTGAGGTCGAAATACGTATCTGTCAAAGGATGCAAATTCTTAGTGGAATTCAAAGGAACAGTACTTAACGCGATTTCCTTTAAATTTGTTAAAACTGTAAAATGTAATCTAAATAACTGTTTCTTTGAACGAAGTCGTTCAGGTCAGGTTTCAGTTGGGTCTTGTACCACTTGGGCAGGTGTACTTATTTTGGCCACTTGCCGCTATAACCAAGTCAATTTCAAACGGATTGATTTGAATTTTTGTATAGAGTTAGGCACGTACAGTATCTTACTCTACTGCCGTGAATCGCAAGTCAGTCCCATATGTAAAAAGTAGGCATTGAGAAAATGACCTCTGAAGTTTTCAAATTCGATTTCCATGCGAAACTCTAAAAAATCGCCATGAATTGAAAACTTTTGCGATCATCATGAAACTTTCACATATTGTTTCAAACTTGAATACGTAACAGTGAAAAATATAAAACTGGCTAAAATAGTGTTAGGTTTTGTACCGGAGGGCACACAAGTTCGTAATGAGACTGACTTGCGATTACATTTCATTATGGGACAATCTGACTTGGTTTTGTTTTTCAATTTTACTGAACAAACTATATATTTTTTTGAACGCAGCTGAAAGATCATCCGAAGAAAGCTCGAAAACGGTCATTAACTCATTTTTGCCCAAAATGCAGATGGGACTGACTTGCGATTCACGGCAGTCTATACAAAAACTCAAATCAATCAGTTTAACATTGACTTAGTTATAGCGGCAAGTGTCCAAAATAGGTACACCTGCCCAAGTGGTACAAGACCCTATGTTGTAGTATTAATGTTTCAGTGCATCGAACTACCCGCGGGGGAGGGGGTGGAGTGGCCTTGTCGGGTAATAGAAGATGGCGATAGTTGTCCCAAGCCAAAATATTGAAAAGCCGAAAACATCTGGCTTTTTTGGATATTTCGGCTTGGGAAAATTAGTTCCCCCCCCTGGAACTACTTAAAATTTAAGTTTAATAAGTTAAGCTCCATTCGAATCTTTTCAACAACGTACATTTTTATTAGATGCCATTGTTTTACAATTATAAAAACATGGTCGCTAGCCTTTCAAAATTTTGAATAAAAAACATATACGTTCCTCGGGTCATGCACAAATTACGTCACGCTTTAAAGGGGAGTGGGGGTTCGTATAACATGACCACCCATAAGAAAATGGTGTGGTCCGATACAAAAAGTCTGACATAGGAGGGAGGGAAATTGAAAAAAAAAGGTTATTTTTGCGTGACATAATTTGTGTACCACCCCTGTAGGGAGTTGGATTGCAATTTATGGAATTTTGGAATGATTAGAGATTATAAAATCCACTTTGATTATGTTTTACTTGATACAATTTTAAAAGGTCCTAACCCACTTTGCTGTTTTGTGCAGTCCAAACTGAGAGGTCCCAACTGAATTTTTAAATGCAGAAGGTCCTATCTGCAAAAACATGTCAAAAAATGGGAAAAATGACAATAATATGCTAAACAAACATCGTTAACGAATTCTGCGACCCAATTTACATCTTAGAAGTGAATAAAAGTTTCTTCGCATTGTTGCAATTAAATTGGCATTTAAGTTAGTCATTAAAATTTTCGATTCGCATTTTCTCTGTTCCAAGCCAATGTCAGTTAGGACCATTTGAAATGTTCGGCCTTTGTCATCAAACATTTTTGTCCCATGCTATTGCTCACGATTTGTCGGAGTTTGTTTTGTTACAAAGTTTACAAACGGACCACCGATCTGACATCGACTACGCATCATCAGATGGGCGGAGGGGTGGAGTGGGTGGTCCCATCGGATTCACGAACATCGCACACTCATTGAACAGGGGGGAAAAAGGTAACTCAGGCGCAGCCTAGCCGTAGTTGCCTCGCCAGTAGTTTTTGTTTTGATCCCTCCGTTTTGGTGCTTAGTCATTTTCGGATCGTCTCGTCAGCAATTTCGCAAGACTGTCGCCACTGGTGTTGCATTTGGATATCGATCCATTCGCGTGCATTCCGTCGTCTGGTGTGTGCATTGTCTCCAACCGCGAACGCCAAGTTGGGTAATCGTCGTCCACCGATCAGTGTTCTCAATATAAATCTCTCGTGGTATCGGCTGCAATGGCCACATTGAACGAATCGTTGATCCTGGCGTTGGAGCGGACCAACGCCAAAGATCGATACGTGACGGGAGCGGAAACGCTGTTGCGGCTGCTGGATAACATCATCCGAGAACCCGGGAATGAGAAGTACCGCTCGGTGCGGCTGGAGAACAAGGCCATCAAGGAGAAATTGCTGTCGGTGTCCGGAATGAAACCGCTCATGCTGGAGATTGGCTACGTGGAGGCGAGTGGCACACTGACCCTTCCCGCGAATGTAGTCATTGCCAAGCTGCGCAAGTATCGAGATTTTATCAACGAACGCAAAGAGCTGATGAAAAACCCACCCTCGACGTCGTCTGCGTCGGCGTCGATTGTCCAGTCGTCGCCGTCGCCTGCCCTGTTGGAAGCGAAAGCGAACGCGGAAGTGATTGCTGTCCCGAAACCGGTCATCCGAGCCGGGAAGTCGTTCCAGCAGAGAATAGCTTTCCCTAAAATTGTAAGTTCTAGGAATGGATTCCTGCAGCAGCTGGAGCTGCTCTCGGATCAGGTCACGCAGTACGAGGACGAACAACTGCTCCAAAGTGGACGAGATTTGGTGCCCCTGGAAACGCTCAAATCGCGCGCCAAGGAAAAGCTCCGGCAGATTCAGAAGATGATCAAAGCTGGCACTTACCACGAGGACGAAGAACCGTGGATGGTGGATCTGGTGCTGGAGGAGCTGGTCGGTTGGTTCAAGGCGGATTTCTTCCGCTGGATCAATGCGCTGCCGTGTGCGGTTTGTGGCAACGAGAAGACCCAACAGGTCGAGAGCCACGTGGAGGACGGCGTGCGGGTTGAGGTGTATAGGTGCTGTGGCGAGACGAGGCGATTCTATAGGTGAGTTTGGTTTGTCCAATTTTACAGGCCTTTTCAATTTACTAATTTAGCGAACTTTATCATGAATGAATACACAGAACTCTGTTACTTTCCCATTCTAACGTAAACCGTTGGGATTTCTTCTTCTTATTGCCTCCGACGATGTTTTCAACAATACTTCAGAGTACGCACTTCAAAAGATTCTTGCAAAGGCTTCATCAAATAACAGTTTCTCGAAATATTTGTTTAGGATGTCCATCAAGGTTTCATTTAGATGATTACCCAAATAATTCTTAAGAAATTCCAGAATGAATTACTATAAAAAAATCTCCAATAACTCTTTCGAAACCAGATATTCTTCCAAAAAACTACATCGGAATTCCGCCAGAGAAAGAGTAGTCCTTTAAAATTTCTTCAAACATTCAGTCATGGTTTTTTTCAGGAGATCCTCCAAATACTCCTTTAACCCTTTGAAACCGATTTTTTTTCCCAAGCGTCATTATAGAGTTTTTTTCTACGTATTTTTGTGGTTTTGGTGCTCAACAGCATGTAAAGGGAAGAATATGAAGCAACATATTTTTTTCTGGATATCCTAGGTCATCCAAACTATTCTGGAGTTCAGATCCTGAAGTCTACGGGTGTAACGATAACTTCTTTCATTAAATTATGATACGAGTTGTATTCTATCATATCCAGTAAGTATTCTGAAAGTTCAAAAGACAGTATCATGTCAGTCGGAATACCCTGGTTCATCCCAACTGTTCTTGAGTTCAGATCCCAATGTCTACGGGTGAAATAGTAACTTCTTTCATTACACAAAGCTACGATTTGTATTATATCATGTCCAGTAAGTCTTCTGAAAGTTCAACGAATAGTATCAGAACCGTCGGGATATCCTAGGTCATCCAAACTGTTTAGATCCTAAAATCTACGCGTGTAGGGTAACTTCTTTCTTTATATAAAGCAACGATGATCGACTCTGAATGTCCCAAAGGTTTATAATAAACAAGTAGACTTCAGATTGCTCCAGTAACCACGGATAAATTTGCAACGTTACTCAGTATAGTAGATATAGTTGATGTCCTGAACTCTGAAGTTCTGAACTTCAAGGTAGTTTGGCTGACCAGGAATATCCCTATAGTGTCTCTAAATAACATTTGAGATTTCAAGATCTTCACGGATCCCAGCATATTATGCAATACTATTATTTATGGCGATAACAGATTAAGTTATTCTTGTAGATTTGAAGGACTTCATTATAGAACAGTTCGGACGACCCTGAATGCCTCTAAGTTTTATAATAAACAAGTAGATTTCAGATTGCTCCAGTAACCGCGGTTGATTATGCAACGTTACTTAGTATAACAGATATGACTATTGTTACGAGTGTAGATCCGGAGTTCTGAACTCCAAGGTAGTTTGGCTGATCTGGAATATCCCTATACACAGTGTTCAATAAGTTCGGATACACAATAAAATTGAATTTATTTCCCATCTGTAATTCAGATTTGCAAAGTGAATGTATTAATTGAAAGCTCACATAATACAGATCAAATACAGTATATGTTTTGAAATAAACTGTCCTTTGTCCTTTTGTAATAATTGCAAATGTGTCTCAAGTTCCTTTCGGCCGGCACGCATATCTTTCATTGGTAGGGGAATTCAAGTATTTTGGACAGACCGTTACGCGTATATATTTTGGGCATTTACGGCAAAATCAAATGGAAGTGTCCAAAACATATACGCGTAACGGTCTGTCCAAATTACCTGAATCACCCTATTTCGTCTAGTAGAGTAGTGGAGTTAAGATAAATCAAATTAGGTTGTTGCCCTCAGCATAAGTGGTAGCAACTAACAAGGGATACTCAAAATAACTGGGTCAGATAAAATTTTCAATTTTCAAAAAATGTTCAGCTAGCTGTAACTTTTCGAAAAGGGCATCAAATATTCTCAAATTTTTACTGTAAGTTCATCAACTAGTTGTGTATCAGTGGTCAAAATTTGGGAAGGATCGGGCCATTCTACACAAAGTTATAAAGGTTCTAGAAAAAGGCATAATTTTCCGATAGCCAATTTTGAGCTGTTATATCTTCGGATTCAATGAACCGAATGCAATGAAATTTTGATCATTTATAACTCATATAATGAGCGATTTAAAACATAGCATAGCCGACCGTACACATCCTGGAGTGGCTGTCGATAGAGGCGTTAAATGCGCCAGAAAATTTGCCTGGGACTTGACAAACCTTCAATGAACGACCTCTTTGTTCGACACCTGGCCAGGTCCTTACGATCAGCGGGGATGGGGAGGAAATGTTGATTAGATATCTACTCAGAATATGTCCAAGAACTTGGGCCACTTCATAGATATCTGGAGTTGGAAGTTGGATGGGGTTTTATAGGATGCTTTCTTTGGCGAAAAAGCAGATAATTGGTACATTTTTTAGAATAATAATATTTTTATTTACCTGTATTAATCTGAAAAAGAAAGTTATTAATTATGTGATGTGGTGTGATGTGGTTGATAACTACCACCAGTGCAGGTCTTGCCATGTCGTACGGTTCCTCTCAATACATATTAAGATTTCCGTCTGGTGGTTTGTTCCCCAAGGGTGCGTCAAACATATTGCAGGCTGCTGGAGCTGATCTATTCACAACCACCGCAATCAATAATTGTGATGCCTGTGGAGGATATCTCCGTGATTTGGGCCTGGTGACCACTACTCCCGCCTCCAACCATCAATATGTTTAATACCCTCCCAATTACCCTCCTCCCATAAATACATATACACATGGCAAATGAATAAATAATTGTAGATACAAAAGGAACAATCTCACCAATTACGAAACAGCTACATCATCTACGGCGGATGTCCAGACAATAGCACCATGAATCTTCTTCCTTGGTATGCCCGCAAACGGTTCGGCAGGAAATTTCACCCGAAAGCAACGACGTCCAGATCCAGTACGATTTCCGTGGTTTGTCTTTCCTATTGCATCACGTTTGGAACAGCTCGCTTCTTCAGTCGCCGGGAAGAATTGTGTCGGGACCAATGCCCCGGCCAATGTTCAGTGCCAGGATTAGTCGTCGACGTTCACCCGCTAGACACACTCCATCACAGCCAACTTGAACTATTCATTGCCCATCAGCTTTCCCTTGTTGAACCGCTTCACCTTCAGGACTTAAGCTAGTATGACACTCTTTGACCAATGCCAAATATTTGACCACTTTTGACAGTTAAATTTTGACCTAGGTGTACCTGGCAAACAAAAATATTTGTCACTCTCGAAAAACGAATAGGAACAAACAGAGTCAAACAAACTGCCAAAATTTATCTGTCAAAAGTGGACAAATATTTGGCGTCTGGACAAAGAGTGTAATAGCACCCTTACACGGCACACGGATCTTTCCTTCTTCTTCTATTTCTACTTATTTATCGTTAATTATTACTGAACGCGGAAATTGCAAATACATTCGAAATCACATATTTTTTTGATCGTGGAAAAATTGAAATCTGAGCTGCCATATAATGAGCTATTTAAAACATTTGACTAAACTTAAAATTCTTCACACGAAAGAAAATTATTTCGATTAGATTATTTTTCTAATATAACACCAATTTTTCCAAAACTTCATCATCGTTTCAAAATTCGAGATAGTAATTATAGTTCATTTAAGTTCCCTCTAATTGAATTGAATATATTTATGCTTCAAAGAAAAGCAACCAAATAGCCTTCATTAAATTGAAAAAGTAATGGGATGCATATGAAAAATAGATAAATTTACTGAAAAAACATGGAATAAATGAAATCGCCATAACTTATTTTCTTATTAATAATTTCAAATTAAGTCTACTGTTTTTCAAAGTTCATTATTTAAGTCATAAATGATCAAAATTTCATTGTATTCGGTTCATTCAATCCGGAGATATAGCAGCTCAAAATTGGCTATCGGATAATTATACCTTTTTCTAGAACCTTTATAACTTTGTGTAGAATGGCTCGATCCTTCCCAAATTTTGACCGCTGATACACAACTAGTTGATGGGCTTACAGTAAAAATTTGAGAATATTTGATGCCCTTTTCGAAAAGTTACAGCGAGTTGAACATTTTTGGAAAAGTGAAAATTTTGCCTGTCCCAGTTATTTTGAGTATCCCCTGTATGACCATTCGAAATAATCCATAAGATTCAGATTGAGTGAAGTACGGAGTGATTTTATCTTGACCCATAATTATCTTTCATAATTTCATAATCATCATAATTTAACCCATAATTATCTTTTCCAAAACTTGATTATATCCCTATTGTGGCAAATTTTGACCAAAATTGGCGTTACATAATGTATTTATGCCTTTTTCATAGAAACAAGCATATTTTGACTAAACTTGCAAATTTATGGCCATACACTGAAATAGCAGTGTAAAGCTTTTGTCTATTAATTTAGTTATTTTAATTTAGTACAGTGAGATGTAAACTCAAAAGTCAACGTTTTAGACTTCTGTAGCATGAGCAACTTTTCGAAAATTATTCTAGGTGCCGGAGCTAAAAAACATTAGATACATCTTATAAAAACCTGAATTAATCCACCTATGGTGAACAGAACCCTTCTTACACTTATTAAAATTATTGTTGTATTATTCGTATGTATGATTGTGGTTTTTGGTCATTCTAGAAATTATTGTAGTTGATTGCTTTCCATAATAGAATCATCGACCATGGGCTCAACTACCAGATTTTTTTTTGTCTCAAAAGCGTAAATTTTATTGCTCCTTGGTACTCCTGGAAAGATATCTCGGAAACAAAATGCCCAAACGGCATGAAATTCAATAGCATACTACTAGGATGCTGTAGCTTTCATTTGGTGCTGAGAGAACTCAAATCGATTGACACACGGCTGATTCATTTATTATGAAGCATTTTGTCAAAGACCTCTTAAAAAGTTAAGTTGTATTACTCCAAAGTACTCCCCGAAAGATATCTCGGTAACCGAACGTCCACTCAAAATAAAATTCAAAAGCGTTCTACTAGGATGTAGTAGTTTTCGTTTGGGGCCTTAAGAACCCAAATCGGTTGGTAGACGGCTGAGAAATTTATGGTGATACACTTTGTCAAAAATATCTAAAATAATTAAGTTGTACTACTCCCTAGCACTCTTTGAAAGATATCTCGGTAACCGAACGTCCAATCAAAATAAAATTCAATAGCGTTCCACTAGGATGTAGTAGCTTTCATTTGCTTCCAAGAGAACTCAAATCGGTCAACAGACGGCTGAGAACCGTGAGTGACATTTTTTTGTAACATACATACACACACACACACATACACACACACGCACATACAGACATTTGCTCAATTCGTCGAGCTGAGTTGATTGGTATATGTGACTCGGCCCTGCGGGCCTCGGATCGAAAGTCGGTTTTCCAAGCGGTATTTATACCCTTCTTATGGGTGTAAGAAGGGTAAAAGGCTTTTCCTACATACATTCAATGATATTTTTGCTACTGTTTATTAAGCTCAAATATTACAAAGAGATAGTAGCTTTTATGTATTTGATGCAATTGCATTTTCATGTATAACTAACTTGTGTAACCAAATATGATCATAAAAAATCTGTTGACAAACGGCTGAGAAATGTATTATGATACATTTTATCAAAAATCTCTCAAAAGCGTAAATTTCATTACTCCTTAGTACTCGTGGAAAGATATCTCAGAAACAAAATGTCCAAACGGCATGAAATTTAATAGCATACTACTTGGATGCTGTAGCTTTCATTTGATGCTGAGAGAACTCAAATCGATTGACACACGGCTGATTCATTTATTATGAAGCATTTTGTCAAAGACCTCTTAAAAAGTTAAGTTGTATTACTCCAAAGTACTCCCCGAAAGATATCTCGGTTACAAAATGTCCAATCGGAATGAAATTCAAAAGCGTTCTTCTAGGGTGCAGTAGCTTTCGTTTCGAGCCTTAAGAACCCGATTCGGTTGATAGACGGCTGAGAAATTTATGGTGATACACTTTGTCAAAAATATCTAAAATAATTAAGTTGTACTACTCCCTAGCACTCTTTGAAAGATATCTCGGTAACCGAACGTCCAATCAAAATAAAATTCAATAGCGTTCTACTATGATGTAGTAGCTTTCATTTGCTTCCAAGAGAACTCAAATCGGTCAACAGACGGCTGAGAACCGTGAGTGACATTTTTTTGTAACATACATACACACACACACACACACATACACACACACGCACATACAGACATTTGCTCAATTCGTCGAGCTGAGTTGATTGGTATATGTGACTCGGCCCTGCGGGCCTCGGATCGAAAGTCGGTTTTCCAAGCGGTATTTATACCCTTCTTATGGGTGTAAGAAGGGTAAAAGGCTTTTCCTACATACATTCAATGATATTTTTGCTACTGTTTATTAAGCTCAAATATTACAAAGAGATAGTAGCTTTTATGTATTTGATGCAATTGCATTTTCATGCAGAGCTCCTTGAAAAACCAAATTTGATCATAAAAACCGATTTAATCCACCTATGGTGAACAGAACCCTTCTTACACCTATTAAAAATATTGTTGTATTATTCGTATTTAACAAATTTATTTTTATTGATTGACCAAAAGTTCTAGAAAATATTGTGGATTTGGCATCTAGTGGTTTGGTTTTCAAAATAGCATCAGACCATGGACTTAACTACCAGAAATGCCAGACACCTCCTAGAATCTTGTATGGAATGTTTAAAAATAATAGTTTCCATATTCAACAAATGGATAAGAAAATCAGCGAGATACACTTTGTCTAATATCTCTTAATCAGTCGAATAAATTAGATCCGAAGTACTTGGTATTCATAGTTATGGTGCAAAAAGGACAAAAATGCTAGTATACACTTTATATTATTATTATTATTTATTTATTTATTAAAGAGGTTTTAACAAAAAGTCATTCGCCTCCGATACACTTTATATGAGATCAGCATTATTTATTGAAAAATAATTTACTTTAGACTGGTCAAAATCTAATGCAAGAGAACAAGCGAATATAATAATAAAAAACCCGATTTAATCCACCTATGGTGAACAGAACCCTTCTTACACTTATTAAAAATATTGTTGTATTATGCTTATTAAGCAAATTTATATTGTGTGATTGACCAAAAGTTCTTGAAAATATTGTGGATTTGACATCTAGTGAATTGGTTCCCAAAATAGCATCAGACCATGGACTTACCAGAAATGCCAGACAATAGCTTTCATATTCTGAAATATTGTATCTTTTGTTAACTGCCAAATAATCTTGAATCGATTAACAAATGGATAAGAAAATCAGCGAGATGCACTTTGTCTAATATCTCTTAATCAGTCGAATAAATTAGCTCCGAAGTACTTGGTATTCATGGTTATGGTGTAAAAAGGACAAAAATGATACATCTACTAAGTTAATCTGTTTTGGCATTAACTAGTTATTTTGGCTGTCCGGTTCTTGCATTTTTCCAACAATATATAAATTCAAAGCTTTCATTTAACATATTGTTAGTTTTCATACAATTCCTGTGTATTTGTAATTTGTTAATTATAATTTTGTTGAAAACAATAACCTGCTAGAATACACTTTGTATGAGATCAGCATAATTTATTGAAAATAATTTCCCATAGACTGATGAAAAACTAATGCAAGATAACAAGTGAATATAATAATAAATAAGAATTAATTGAAATACTCTTCGTAAGATAGCTCAGTAATCAAATGTCGAATCGAAATAAAATTTCAGGGCCTTATACAAGGATATTGTAGCTTTGGGGCCATCCATTAATTACGTAATAGTTAATGGGGGGAGGGGGGTTTCAAGAATATTACGCGCCATACAAAAATATTTGGGCTTTCATACAAAAATTCTTACAAGGGGGGGTGGGGGTGTCGAAAAATCGTGAAAATTGCCTTACGTAATAAATGGACAGCCCCTTTCATTTGGTGTTTAGAGAACCCAAATCGGTTGACAGATGGCTGAGATATTTATTATGGTACCCTTGGTCCAAAATCTCTCAAAAAGTTAACCTGTATTACTCCCAAGTACTCTTTGAAAGATATCTCGGTAATCAAATGTCCAATCCTAATGAAATTTTATAGGGTTCTTCTAGAATGTTGTAGCTTTCATTTGGTGCCAGGATAACCGAAATCGGTTGACAGACGGCTAAGATATTTATTATTATACAATTGGTCAAAAATCTCAAAAAGTTTAGTTGTATAAATCCTAAGTACTCTTCGAAAGATATCTCTGTAACCAAATGTCCAATCGAAATAAAATTTCTGGGTGATCTACTAGGATGCTGTAGCTTTCATTTGGGGCCAAGAGAACTTAAATCGATTGACAAACGGCCGAAATATTTATTATGATACACTTGGTCAAAAATCTTAAGAAGTTTAGAAGTATGACTCATAAGTACTCTTCGAGAGATATCTCGGTAACCAAACGTCCAATCGAAAAAAAATTCAATAGCGTTCTACTAGGATGTAGTAGCTTTCATTTGCTTCCAAGAGAACTCAAATCGGTTGACAGACGGCTGAGAAATGTGCGTGACTTTTTTTGTAACGCACATACACACACACACACATACACACATACACACACACACACACACATACAGACATTTGCTCAGTTCGACGAGCTGAGTTCATTGGTATATGAGACTCGGCCCTCCGGGCCTCGGATCGAAAGTCGGTTTTTCGAGCGATATTTATACCCTTCTTATGGGTGTAAGAAGGGTAAAAAAAGAATTTATTGAAATATTCTTCTTAAGATATCTCAGTAATCAAATGTCGAATCGAAATAAAATTTCAGGGCCTTATACAAGGATATTGTAGCTTTCATTTGGTGCTTAGCGAACCCAAATCGGTTGACAGATGGCTGAGATATTTATTATGGTACCCTTGGTCCAAAATCTTTCAAAAAGTTAACCTGTATTACTCCCAAGTACTCTTTGAAAGATATCTCGGTAATCAAATGTTCAATCCTAATGAAATTGTATAGGGTTCTACTAGAATATTGTAGCTTTCATTTGGTGCCAGGGTAACCGAAATCGGTTGACAGACGGCTAAGATATTTATTATTACATGTTTGGTCAAAAATCTCAAAAAGTTTAGTTGTATAAATCCTAAGTACTCTTCGAAAGATATCTCTGTAACCAAATGTCCAATCGAAATAAAATTTCTGGGTGATCTACTAGGATACTGTAGCTTTCATTTGGTGCCAAGAGAACTTAAATCGATTGACAAACGGCCGAAATATTTATTATGATACACTTGGTCAAAAATCTTAAAAAGTTTAGAAGTATGACTCATAAGTACTCTTCGAGAGATATCTCGGTAACCAAACGTCCAATCGGAAAAAAATTCAATAGCGTTCTACTAGGATGTAGTAGCTTTCATTTGCTTCCAAGAGAACTCAAATCGGTTGACAGACGGCTGAGAAACGTGCGTGACTTTTTTTTGTAACGCACATACACACACACACACATACACACATACACACATACACACACACACACATACAGACATTTGCTCAGTTCGTCGAGCTGAGTTCATTGGTATATGAGACTCGGCCCTCCGGGCCTCGGTTCGAAAGTCGGTTTTTCGAGCGATATTTATACCCTTCTTATGGGTGTAAGAAGGGTAAAAAGGCTTTTCCTACATACATTCCGTGATATTTTTGCTACTGTTTATTAAGCTCAAATATTACAAAGAGATAGTAGCTTTTATGTATTTGATGCAATTGCATTTTCATGTATAACTAACTTGTGTAACCAAATATGATCATAAAAAATCTGTTGACAAACGGCTGAGAAATGTATTATGATACATTTTATCAAAAATCTCTCAAAAGCGTAAATTTCATTACTCCTTAGTACTCGTGGAAAGATATCTCAGAAACAAAATGTCCAAACGGCATGAAATTTAATAGCATACTACTTGGATGCTGTAGCTTTCATTTGATGCTGAGAGAACTCAAATCGATTGACACACGGCTGATTCATTTATTATGAAGCATTTTGTCAAAGACCTCTTAAAAAGTTAAGTTGTATTACTCCAAAGTACTCCCCGAAAGATATCTCGGTTACAAAATGTCCAATCGGAATGAAATTCAAAAGCGTTCTTCTAGGGTGCAGTAGCTTTCGTTTCGAGCCTTAAGAACCCGATTCGGTTGATAGACGGCTGAGAAATTTATGGTGATACACTTTGTCAAAAATATCTAAAATAATTAAGTTGTACTACTCCCTAGCACTCTTTGAAAGATATCTCGGTAACCGAACGTCCAATCAAAATAAAATTCAATAGCGTTCTACTATGATGTAGTAGCTTTCATTTGCTTCCAAGAGAACTCAAATCGGTCAACAGACGGCTGAGAACCGTGAGTGACATTTTTTTACCCTTCTTACACCCATAAGAAGGGTATAAATACCGCTTGGAAAACCGACTTTCGATCCGAGGCCCGCAGGGCCGAGTCACATATACCAATCAACTCAGCTCGACGAATTGAGCAAATGTCTGTATGTGCGTGTGTGTGTATGTGTGTGTGTGTGTGTGTATGTATGTTACAAAAAAATGTCACTCACGGTTCTCAGCCGTCTGTTGACCGATTTGAGTTCTCTTGGAAGCAAATGAAAGCTACTACATCATAGTAGAACGCTATTGAATTTTATTTTGATTGGACGTTCGGTTACCGAGATATCTTTCAAAGAGTGCTAGGGAGTAGTACAACTTAATTATTTTAGATATTTTTGACAAAGTGTATCACCATAAATTTCTCAGCCGTCTATCAACCGAATCGGGTTCTTAAGGCTCGAAACGAAAGCTACTGCACCCTAGAAGAACGCTTTTGAATTTCATTCCGATTGGACATTTTGTAACCGAGATATCTTTCGGGGAGTACTTTGGAGTAATACAACTTAACTTTTTAAGAGGTCTTTGACAAAATGCTTCATAATAAATGAATCAGCCGTGTGTCAATCGATTTGAGTTCTCTCAGCATCAAATGAAAGCTACAGCATCCAAGTAGTATGCTATTAAATTTCATGCCGTTTGGACATTTTGTTTCTGAGATATCTTTCCACGAGTACTAAGGAGTAATGAAATTTACGCTTTTGAGAGATTTTTGATAAAATGTATCATAATACATTTCTCAGCCGTTTGTCAACAGATTTTTTATGATCATATTTGGTTACACAAGTTAGTTATACATGAAAATGCAATTGCATCAAATACATAAAAGCTACTATCTCTTTGTAATATTTGAGCTTAATAAACAGTAGCAAAAATATCATTGAATGTATGTAGGAAAAGCCTTTTACCCTTCTTACACCCATAAGAAGGGTATAAATACCGCTTGGAAAACCGACTTTCGATCCGAGGCCCGCAGGGCCGAGTCACATATACCAATCAACTCAGCTCGACGAATTGAGCAAATGTCTGTATGTGCGTGTGTGTGTATGTGTGTGTGTGTGTATGTATGTTACAAAAAAATGTCACTCACGGTTCTCAGCCGTCTGTTGACCGATTTGAGTTCTCTTGGAAGCAAATGAAAGCTACTACATCCTAGTGGAACGCTATTGAATTTTATTTTGATTGGACGTTCGGTTACCGAGATATCTTTCAAAGAGTGCTAGGGAGTAGTACAACTTAATTATTTTAGATATTTTTGACAAAGTGTATCACCATAAATTTCTCAGCCGTCTACCAACCGATTTGGGTTCTTAAGGCCCCAAACGAAAACTACTACATCCTAGTAGAACGCTTTTGAATTTTATTTTGAGTGGACGTTCGGTTACCGAGATATCTTTCGGGGAGTACTTTGGAGTAATACAACTTAACTTTTTAAGAGGTCTTTGACAAAATGCTTCATAATAAATGAATCAGCCGTGTGTCAATCGATTTGAGTTCTCTCAGCACCAAATGAAAGCTACAGCATCCTAGTAGTATGCTATTGAATTTCATGCCGTTTGGGCATTTTGTTTCCGAGATATCTTTCCAGGAGTACCAAGGAGCAATAAAATTTACGCTTTTGAGACAAAAAAAAATCTGGTAGTTGAGCCCATGGTCGATGATTCTATTATGGAAAGCAATCAACTACAATAATTTCTAGAATGACCAAAAACCACAATCATACATACGAATAATACAACAATAATTTTAATAAGTGTAAGAAGGGTTCTGTTCACCATAGGTGGATTAATTCAGGTTTTGTAACATACATACACACACACACACACATACACACACACGCACATACAGACATTTGCTCAATTCGTCGAGCTGAGTTGATTGGTATATGTGACTCGGCCCTGCGGGCCTCGGATCGAAAGTCGGTTTTCCAAGCGGTATTTATACCCTTCTTATGGGTGTAAGAAGGGTAAAAAGTAGAGAAAGACGTTATTCAAAACCATATCCTGCATTTGATCAGTGTTATATGACCTTTCAATAAATATATTTACTTTGAAAATCAGCATGACAGATGTGGTATTATTTCAAGTTATATGGTGTATCCGAACTTATTGAACACCGTGTAGTGTCTATAAATCACATTGTAAATGTCAAGAGCTTCACGGATCCTAGTAGGTTATGCAAAGCTATTTATGGCGAAAATACATAAAATTATTGTAGATTTGAAGGACTTAAATACAGAACAGTTTGAAACACCTAGAACATCCCAGAATATAAAGCTCGTTTTGATATATCCAAGTTCAGATTTTAGAACAACTGGTATGCCAATTACTTGGTTTTTACAAATTTCATGGTGTTCAGGATGTTCTAGGTTGTCGATGAAGTCTCAATTGGAAACAACTTTGCCGAAGACAGTATTATGTTTTATTGAATGGGTGAATTTTCAGAGATTTCTTCAAGGAATTAATCTAGACATTTCAGGACAAACATGTCTAAAGGTCCTATCTGCAGAAGAGAGGCTCTCTTTGGTTTCCCTCTCTTTCGTTAATATCTCAACTGTTCAGTTGTTTCATGATTGTCTCCTTGCATTGAACGATGGTCAAAACAATCGTCTTTTGATTTGTACTGTAAAAATAGTTGAAAAGTGTACCATTACATTGCAATAATTGAAAGAGGAAGTGAACAAAGAGAGCCTCTCAAATGCAGATAGGACCTATTGAATTGTGTTGGGGCCCAAAATTAGCTCCAACGTTAATCTGATGGTTCACTTTTCGAAGTTTCACACACTTGCTCTGAAAAGCACTATAAGCCCCTTTGGCCCTGGAAGGCGCTGGGACTCTGCCCTGGAAGGCCACTACACAATTGCCCTGAAAGGCATCAATTTCACCACCCTGGAAGGTTTTCGGTCGCGAATCGAGGAAAAACTACTTGTTTTTACTAATAACAAAAAACTACATTACTTTATTTAATAAAAACGATAAATTTAACAAAAGGTAAAGTTTTCCCGATCTTAACGCCGCGACGGTACAGTTGATTCTGCCTCTGCTCTGGTCGTGCGGTGAGCACGCCCGTTTTTCTATTTCCGCCAAAACTGCGCGACGACGATTGCGTTCTCGCTTCTCCGGTTCGTAGATGGATTCGATGCTGTGGTGTTGCGTTTGCGTTTGTTGCTGAGAGCTAGGCTGAGGGGTTTGTCAATGATCGCAGCAGTCGGATTCTCACTCAGCACCCGCACGTCAAAAACTTTCAAACGTTCGACGGAGACGGTCGAACAAATTGTTTGGCCTGATTTCCTCAAGCATTCATCACTCATCTTGGCGTTATTTTAAAGATTACTTATGCAATTTTTCCAGGGATTCCTTCAAGAATTACTGCAAAGCTTGCGTCGATACCTATAGTAGTAATAGGGTGCTACTTAGCTCGAACTCGGAAAACAAAGGAATAATGAGAAAATTTGACATAAGCAAAATCGTAAATAGTTCTATGTGGTTCTACTTTGACAATTGAGGTCGACCTTGACTTCCATTGACATTTTTCGTACTGGGATTTCAAAAATGTTTCTATCTAACATACACGGTGGAAAAAAAACACTCAAAGTATGTGTTATACGCTAGGGGCGGGACAAAAGAAAGATTTCGAGCGTTCGATTTGAATAAGTCGTATGTTTGCTGTGATTCCTATGCAGATTCGACCTATTCAAATTACAATCCAATTTGTTAAGAAAATTCAAGAATTTACATTCGTTGAACAGGTCGATTTGGGAATCGATACTGAACATCCATCTATTATAGGAGTTTCCCAAAGAATTCCTTCAGGAATTTTTGCTAGTATTCCTCTAGGAACTCTTCTTAAAATCAGGCTTATTCTGCGCGGCGTGTGAGGTGAGACGGACGGTTTCGTCTCACGTGACGTGAGACGACTAATGTAAATCAAATGGGGCGAGTCGACTTTTGTCACCTCATTCGACTCGTCTCACCTCACACGCCGCGCAGAATAAGCCTGAATTTCTATCGCGATTTTTGATAAAACTCCTCCAAAATTATTTCGAAAAACCTTTTAAAAAATCATTCTAAGTTTCCATCAAGCTTCTCAGAATTTATCCAGGATTTATTAATGATTCCTCCAGAAATTACTAAAAAAATCTTTAAAAAAAATCTCTGAGGATTCCTGGTAGGTTCACCATGCCTTTAGTAATCTTATGATCGTAATTACGATACCAAATTCATCCTATCCGAAAATAATATCGATTGATTCCGTAACTTTTGCTATCATTCGTGCTCACTTCGAAACAAAAATATAGAAATAAGAAACAAAACAAAAAGCGCTTCATTATTTTGTTTTGAGTAGGATGAAAATGGGAGCGTGTATGCTCAGTAAAGGAACAGATACCATATCTTAAAAACGATCAAAAAATTTCTTCAAAAGTTTCTCCAAGGATTCCTTTTAAGACTGTTTTGCCACTTTCTTCAGGAATTCTTTAGGAATGCCTAGAAGCATCGTTTAAGTGATTGATTCTAAGGTTTCATAAAGCACATCCATCGGGAATTCTTCAAGAATTTACACGGGAATTTTTCCAAGATTTCTTAAGTATTTCTTTCAAAAAAACTTTTCAAAATAATCCGAAGATTCTTTCAGAATTTTTTCAAGGATCTTGTTAGAAACTCCTGCGAAAGTTTCATCAATAAGATGCAGCATTACTTGTTATGTACTATTTTTTCAGGAAACGCTTTAGGAATTCTACCAAGGTTTTATTCAAAATTGTAATGGAATTCCTTCAAAGATGCCTTTAGAAATTCCTTCCAAACTTCCTTCATGAATTTTTCCTAAGATTTCCTTAGTTCATCCAATTAATCCTCTTGCGATTTCTCCAAATATTCGTTCAGAATTCATTAAATTTATTATTGTCTTAGAATTTCTTAAAATGATTTCATCTAGTAATTCTCCAAGTATTTCATAAGGAATTTCATACTTGATTTCCCCAGGTATTTCACAAATAATTTAACAAAGATTTTTACACAAATTCATCCAAGAAATTCTATAGGAATTTCTCCAGAGAATCCTTTAAGTGTTTTTGCTAGAAATGCTTTAAAAATGCTTCCATTAAGCCCTTCAAGGATTCACAAATTCCTCCAATGAATACTTCAGAAATTCAAATTTAAAAAAAATCAAGAATTCTCACAGAAATTCCTTCAAGAAATTCTACTGGAATTCCTTCAATGAATCCTTTAGGTTTTTTATCAAGAATTTTCCTATTTCGTCCGGATTTCCTTAACGAAACTTATAATAAATTTGTCTAACGATTTAGTCAAGCATTTTTCCAAGCGAGGAACTCAAAGAAATCTTTCTTGGATATCTTTTACATTTCATCTAGGAATTACGTCAAGGACTTCTTTACAAATTCCTTCAAGATTTCCTTCAAAAATTGCGTTAGCGATTCAAGCGTTTCTGAAGGAATTTTGTTCAGTAATATTCCCAAGATTACCTTAAAGATTTCCATAGACGATTCTTCAAACGATTGTGGGCTACCCCACATGATTCCTTCAGTAATTTCCAAGAGGAACCCTTTGGGAAGCCGGGGCCCGTGGCGCATTTGGTCACACGTTTGCTTCATAAGCAGATGGTCATGGGTTCGATCCTAGCCCCGTACAATTAGAATATAATACATTTAGGCGCTGTACAAAATGTAAGTACAGCTAGTGGACAATAGAGCTGTAAATTAGGTTAAGTGATTGAAGAATTTAAAAAAAAAACACTAAAGCTCAAGTGAGGGCCTCACAAATAATAATGTTGGTCTGAATAGGCGTACCCAAGTAACATTTTAATGGCAAATCAGCCAGAGGTTGTGAGAACCGTCATAAAACCTAATGCCTTTTATTTTGGCCTTATGACGGTTTTAAGAACCTCCTCTAGACCACTTAACTAAAAAATGCTACTTGGGATATTTCATATTTCTCCAAAATTTGTTTTCATAAATGGGGTCCCTGAATTTCAGCCGCTACCTTAAGCTAAGTTAACAGCTATGTTTGGTCCTGTGGTCAGGACCAGGGATGCCAGATGATTTTTCCAAAAATCTGTATCAGGATTTTAGAAAATCTGTATTTGTCTGTATTTAGAAACTGTGACTGAAAGCCAAAAAAACACCAAGTTTCGGTGAATCCTGTCAGACCCTGTTAGAAATCTGTGGATTCAACATGTAAACAACATGTTTGTATCTCGAATTTTGCACGAACATTTCTATTTGTAGTAAGTTTTCACTAAACGGTGTAAATAGCAGAACGTTATGGTTTTAAATAGTAAA
Source organism: Aedes albopictus (assembly GCF_035046485.1). Classification (NCBI taxonomy): domain Eukaryota; kingdom Metazoa; phylum Arthropoda; class Insecta; order Diptera; family Culicidae; genus Aedes; species Aedes albopictus. The sequence goes on along the minus strand of NC_085137.1, from coordinate 504,460,947 downwards.
ATAAATATATCTATTCTTAATAATTCTGAACTTTTACGTCGCCGGATTTCTGTGAACATTTCTCCAGGGATTCTTCCAAGAATTTTCCCTGGGACTTTCCTGGGAGTTTCTCAAAAAATATCCTGAAACCGGTTCACGGGTTTCGGCTGAATTTTTTTTTCGAAAACCCTCATGGGATTCTTGAAAGGATTGAAGAGAAAATTCCTTCAGGGATTGCTACATAAGCTGAATATGCTTGAATTTCTCAATATACATACATACATTTATTTTTTCCACATCATTAAGACAAGACATAATCAACAATAGTACGCCACAATACTCGGTTTGTGGCTGCCGCTCTCCATCCTCGGTCGCGCCCAATGCTCGCCAAGTCACGCTCCACCTGGTCCGCCCATCGTGCTCTCTGTGCTCCACGCCTTCTTGTGCCAACCGGATCCGTTGCAAACACCAGCTTTGCAGGGTTGTTGTCCGGCATTCTTGCAACATGCCCTGCCCACCGTATCCTTCCGGCTTTGGCCACCTTCTGGATGCTGGGTTCGCCGTAAAGTGCAGGGAGCTCGTGGTTCATCCTTCTCCGCCACACACCGTTCTCCTGCACACCGCCGAAGATCGTTCTTAGCACGCGTCACTCGAAAACTCCGAGTGCTTGTAGGTCCTCCTCGAGCATGGTCCATGTCTCGTGCCCGTAGAGGATTACCGGTCTTATTAACGTTTTGTACATGGTGCATTTGGTGCGTGGGTGAATCTTTTTCGACCGCAGTTTCTTCTGGAGCCCGTAGTAGGCCCGACTTCCGCTGATGGATGATGCGCCTCCGAATTTCTCGGCTCACGTTGTTGTCAGCCGTCAGTAAGGATCCGAGGTAGACGAATTCCTCCACCACCTCGAAAGTATCCCCGTCTATCGTAACATTACTACCCAAACGGATCCGGTCGTGTTCGGTTCCGCCTACCAGCATGTACTTTGTTTTTGAGGCATTCACCACCAGTTCGACCGTTGCTGCTTCGTGTTTCAGGCGGGTGTACAGTTCTGCCACCGTTCCAAATGTTCTAGCGATAATGTCCATGTCGTCCGCAAAGCATACAAATTGACCGGATTTTGTGAAAATCGTTCCCCGGCTGTTGAGCCCGGCTCGTCGCATCACACCTTCCAGCGCGATGTTGAAGAGTAGACATGAGAGTCCGTCACCTTGTCGCAGTCCCCGGCGAGATACGAATGAACTGGATAGTTCACCCGAAACCCTTACGCAGTTTTGCACACCGTCCATCGTTGCTTTAATCAGTCTAGTCAGCTTCCCAGGAAAGCCGTTTTCGTCCATGATTCTCCATAGCTCTGCGCGGTCGATACTATCGTATGCCGCTTTGAAGTCGATGAACAGGTGGTGCGTTGGGACCTGGTATTCACGGCATTTCTGGAGGATTTGCCGTACGGTAAAGATCTGGTCCGTTGTCGACCGGCCGTCGATGAAGCCGGCTTGATAACTTCCCACGAACTCATTTGTTTTAGGTGACAGACGACGGAAGATGATCTGGGATAGCACTTTGTAGGCAGCATTCAAAATAGTGATCGCCCTGAAGTTCTCACATTCCAAATGGTCGCCTTTCTTGTGAATGGGGCAGATTACCCCTTCCTTCCACTCCTCCGGTAGCTGTTCGGTTTCCCAGATCCTGACTATCAGCCGATGCAGACAGGTGGCCAACTTTTCTGGGCCCATCTTGATGAGTTCAGCTGCGATACCATCCTTACCAGCTGCTTTGTTGGTTTTGAGCTGGTGAATGGCATCCTTAACTTCCCTCAGCGTGGGAGTTGGTTCATTTCCGTCCTCCGCTGCACTGGCGTCGTCGTTCCTTCCGTTGCCGTGGGCTCCCGTGCCTACGTTCTCCACGCCGTTCAGGTGCTGATCGAAGTGCTGCTTCCACCTTTCGATCACCTCACGTCCGTCCGTCAAGAGGCCTCCGTCTTTATCCCTGCATATTTCGGCTCGCGGCACGAAGCCGTTGCGGGATGCGTTGAGCTTCTGATAGAACTTCCGTGTTTCTTGGGAACGGCACAGCAGTTCCATTTCTTCACACTCCGCTTCTTCCAGGCGGCGCTTTTTCTCCCGAAAGAGGCGGGTCTGCTGTTTCCGCTTCTGTTTGTAACGTTCCACGTTCTGTCGAGTCCCTTGCTGCAGCATTACCGCCCTCGCTGCGTTCTTCTCCTCCAAAACCGTTCTGCACTCTTCGTCGAACCATTCGTTTCGTCGATTCCTTTCCACGTACCCGATGGTGCTCTCGGCTGCGTCGTTGATGGCTGCTTTCACTGTACTCCAGCAGTCCTCTAGAGGGGCCTCATCGAGCTCGCCCTCGTCTGGCAACGCGGCTTCGAGATTCTGCGCGTATGCTGAGGCGACATCCGGTTGCTTCAGTCGCTCTAGGTTGTACCGTGACGGTCGCCGGTACCGTACATTGTTGATGACGGAGAGTTTTGGGCGCAGTTTGACCATCACCAGATAGTGGTCGGAGTCGATGTTGGCGCCACGATAGGTCCTGACGTCGATAATGTCGGAGAAGTGCCGTCCGTCAATCAGAACGTGGTCGATTTGAGATTCCGTCTGCTGTGGTGATCTCCAGGTGTAACGATAAGGGAGGCTGTGTTGGAAAAAGGTGCTACGTATGGCCATATTTTTGGAGGCGGCGAAATCAATGAGTCGTAGGCCGTTTTCGTTCGTTTGCTGGTGGGCGCTAAACTTACCAATCGTCGGTCTGAATTCCTCCTCCTGGCCTACCTGAGCGTTCAAATCTCCTATGATGATCTTGACGTCGTGGCTTGGGCAGCGGTCGTACTCGCGTTCGAGCTGCGCGTAAAATGCGTCCTTGTCATCATCAGTACTTCCGGAGTGTGGGCTGTGCACGTTTATTATGCTGAAGTTGAAGAATCGGCCCTTGATCCTCAACCTGCACATTCTTTCGTCGATCGGCCACCAACCGATCACGCGCCTCTGCATATCACCCATCACGATGAAAGCTGTTCCCAGCTCGCGTGTGTTGCCGCAGCTCTGGTAGATGGTATGATTACCTCTAAACGTTCGCACCATGGATCCTGTCCAACACACCTCCTGCAGCGCTACGATGCCGAACCCGCGGTCCTTCAGTAGATCGGCGAGTATGCGGGTGCTCCCAATGAAGTTGAGAGATCGGCAGTTCCACGTACCGAGTTTCCAATCGCAAGTCCTTTTTGTTCGCTGGGGTCGTTGCCGTTGGTCTCGGTTCGTATTATTCTGTTGCTGATTTTCCGTTACAATGGGTTTTTACGGCTGGCTCGTAGGGCCTGACACCAACCCCCTACTTTCCGGAGGACCATAGTGCACAGTTGAGCTTAGAGTCCTTCCCTGGCACTCGGACGTAGATCAGCCGCCCCTAACATGGGGATCAGACGCTGTTGTGAGCCGCTCCTCCTGGAGAACAGACGCTCAGGTTTGCCGAAGCAAACCCCCCCTTCCCTGTCAGCCTACGACCAAAGTTCCCACCGGGGTTGGTTACCCGATCTTCCCTAAGGTTGCTCATAGTTTCCGGCCGGTACCGCGTGGAGGTAGGGATAGGAGTTGCTGGGCAGAGGCTAGTGGATCACAATGGGATCTGAATTGCGCAGCATACCCAGCCTTTACCGTGAATTTCTCAATATTTTTTTTTTAATATTTTTGGGGAAATTCCTCCAAGTTTTTTTCAGGAGTTTTTCTAAAGCATTTCTTCGAAAATTTATCAATGAATTTCTCCAGAGGTTTCTCCATGAATTGCTTCTCACGTATGTTGAAAAATGCAATTCTAGGAGATATTTTTCTTTAACAAACATTCAGAGATTCTATCACAAATTTAGAAACTTTCAGTTTGTATGAAGAACTAGCATAAATTAAAATACACAAAAACAGAGAGAGCATAAAAAATAATCTTCAAGTACCATTCCAGAAATTTTTGCTTGAATTTCTTCCTAAAGGATTACTCCATTTTTTCAGAAATATTCTCGGGATTTTGTTGGAAATTCCTCTAGAAATTCTCGAAAGATTTTTCTGTAAAGTTCCTCCAGGAGTTTATCCAATAGTTCCTTGAAGTATTCCTCTAGGCATTGCTTTGGATTTGTTCAGACCTTTCTTCAGGGATTTTTTTTTCGTTCTTAACAATTAGTTCTGTAGCAATTGTTGGGAGAATCCTTTACTAATAAGCTTTATTCAAATATTTTTTCTAGAAATGTTCCAAAGTTTATTTGTAGAGGGTTCTCCAGTTCTTGTAGGTTTCTCAAAGATTCCTTGAAAAATCTCTTTTTTTATTTCTTTATTGGTTCTCTAAAATATTCTTCCAAGAAATCTCTTCATAAACTGCACGAGTTAGTTTTTTCGATGAATCCTTCAGAAGTACCTCCAGCAGTTCTTCCAAGGATTCCTTCAGAAAATCCTCCAGGGGATCTTTAGAAACCCAATGAAGGATTTCTTTAAAAAATCCACAAGTACCTTTGTCTGCAATGTCTGCATTTTTTTAAGAGATTTCTTTAGAAATTCCTCCACGGATTTTCCAGGAATCACTGCAGAAATTTCTCAAGGATTCTTGCATTGATAGAGTTACTCCAGAAGTCTATCAAGATGTTTTCTTCATTTTTTCTAAAAAAACATGAAGGGGTTTCTGCAGGAATCACTGAACGAATTTCTCAAAAAAAAAAATCTTGGAGATCCCTGGGAAGAGTTTCCGAACAAATTCCTTTAGGATTTGTGAATAATTTACTTGAAGAATTTCAGAATTTTTATTTTTTCAGGTATACTCCATGAAGGAACTTCTAAATTTTGAAATCTTGATGAAATCTCTGGAGATAAATATATCTTCACATGCGAAAGAAATCTAACTCTTGAGTAAAGTACAGTTAGTGGTAATTAAAAAGAAAATCGTGTTAAGTACTGTGCCTTTGAATTCCACTAAGAATTTGCATCCTTTGAGAGATATGTGCGTATTTCGACCTCAACTGAAAGGTTGTCTTCAAGTGCGAGTCGAGTCAAGTGCGAGACACTGAAGACGACCTTACAGATGAGGTCGAAATACGTATCTGTTAAGGGATGCAAATTCTTAGTGGAATTGAAAGGAACAGTATTTAACCCGAATTTCTTTTTTTACATCATAGAAGAAGTACCTGGAGAAACATTTCGGGAAATCCTTGATGGAACGCATTACAAAACATTTGCAAAGATCACAGAAATAAAGTCTTCAGGTATTTCTCGAAGAATTTTCGTTGAAATTCTTTGGAAATATTCCTAAATGAATTTCTCAAAGAATCCGTGGAGATATCAATGGAGTTATCCGTCGACAAAAAAAATTTCGATAACTTCTTAAACAAATCTCCTGAAGAGTGTGTAAAGTTTTTCTTGCTGGAGTTTAAGAAGAATTCTTTAAACCCAAAATTTTAAACCCATAGAAATCTATTCAAAAGAATTCCTGGAGAAATTAATCAAGCAATATCTTAAGAATGCCCTCTAGAAATGTCTCAAGGAATCCCTGCAAGAATTTCTTAAAAAAAAACCCCTTCTTATTACCGGTGTACCATACACTAGACGCCTCTCCACCTTTTACCGAAATTAGAAAAAAACCCTCCCATGCCGCCTTCTCTGTTCTTCAACAAGCTAAGATAAGCAAAATTGCAAGGGCGTGATATTCACACCCAAAGGACCTGAGTTCAATTCGCGTTCGCAATTCTTTTCTTTTCATCTGCAAGGTAACATTGAGAATGTTCAAATATTTTCATCACATATGAAGTGTTCCTTTTGCTACATTCGATGCATCATATTTTTGCAGGTTGTATTCGTACTCTGTAGTTTCCAAAAGCTCTATCGATTTTTTATCTTCAACACAATTTTATAGTTGTTTGAAAATGTGTGTACTGGCTATTTTTTCTCAGGTTCGATTTGATATTATTATTTTAAAAAACTGTCGTTATTTTCAATTTTCAACGAAAACATTATTCGTAAGTTGTCTCATTATTTTCATTCAACACTAGCTTACCCGGCAAACGTTGTATTGCCCATTTCAATTGTGGTGGTGTAGTTTATTTTTGACAAAAATTTAAGAAAAAAATCTCATGGAAGTTTTAACATCTTTGTCATTGAAAAAATATTCAACAGTGTGATTTGTAAGGACAGCCTGTTTTTGAAATAATTTCAAATCTCAGAAGGAGTGAGCAGTTTAAGAAGTAGGAAGTAAAACCTGAATGACAATAAGGGCATGATGATAATTCGGCATGAGGAGCTTCTGATTCAATGATCATTCGACCTAATAACCTAATAACGTTCGGTCTAATGACCATTGACTGGACACCATTCACCAGTTATGAATAAATCGACACTGATATTTCATTTGGGCCTAAATGACCATTTTCGAGTTCTCTTCATCGATCCTCTCTTTGTGCTATCACAGAATGTGTATTGAGTTTTCCTATGTTTTTTCGGTTGAAATGCGTAGAAGACGACTACATGTTGCTATAGAAACAAAAAGAATAAAGAGAGTCGACGAAGAGAAATCGATCAAGTCACTTACGCCCTTATGAAAAATCATTGTCGAAATGTATGTTTCATCCGTATAAATTCCCGCTTTCCAGATTGGGCGGGGGAGGTCTCACATTATCACAGAAATATGTCTTGCCTTAAAAAACTTCTACATGCTAAAATTAGTTCCATTTGCTTTATTACTGCCCAAGTTGTGCCGAAATTTCTGTTTCGTTTGTGGTGTCCTGTTTTTTTAGTACATAATGAAAAAAATACCTGTATGAGTCGATATCGAGTTGATGAATATCAACTCATGAGGTTGTTTATCTGTATTAGAATATGTTGTGATTTCTTTCGAAAGCTTTAATGCAACTCCCGACCTAATAATCTTTATTTATTACAAACTACATATTCTGAATGTATAGAAACCCATTTGGATTTTATAATTTGGTGTTGTTTTAAAAAGAAATAATCCTTTCAATATTCTGTACATTTGTCTAGAGATTGTTCAGAAAAGTGTTATTTTTGAAAAAGGCATTAGAAAACAATACATTATAACATTATAACGTGTGATTTTTGGCTGCGATTTTTTCATAACGACAATGCAAGAGTTAGCGGTGAATTACATTTTTTGTCATTTTTATGAGATTTTCAGCTCCAGGCTTGTTCACTTCAGTTTCAAAGCTGATTTACATATTTCAGGCCAAACATTTCTAAAGGTCCAATCTGCAGAAGAGAGGCTCTCTTTGGTTTCCCTCTCTTTCGTTAATATCTCTGTTGTGGAGTTTCGACCTAAGCAGAAGAAATGGCTTACAGTCGTCTCGGCTAGCACAAAATCAAACGCCAACTAATGATCAGATTACGGTTTCATAACCAAGCCATGTATTCAATCAGATTCCTGCACTGACCCTATTCTGCCTAACTGGTTTCTTTCTTAATACTAAAACATTGTTTTGCTTAACTTGCTACTCACGGACCGGCTGATGCTGACATGGGCCATTCCCGACGATCGGACGGCTCTTAGTTTGGACGACGACAACCCTCCACAGATCGCATCTCGCTGCGCTGCACACCGGCTTTTCCGGACGCGTCAGGTGGTGGCCACTCAATCTTGGCGAGTGTTTACTTGTCGGCAGCTTACCCGTCGGAGTACTGTCTGCGAAAGTCCAAAAGACAAAAGAAAAGGCCCTGCGGAAATCCGCCCGTGTTAGCCCCAGATCGTTTTGTTGCAGCAATTAGACTTACTTTCTATGAAAGGCCTTTTCTCGAGACGGTTCAGTTGAAGCGAAGCGTTTGGCACCGCGCACGGATAACAGGGTGATCCGATCGATTCCGTTGAGTGACCAAGAGCCGGAGCGTTCTAAGGATTATCGAAGCATGATTATGAACTCGTATGTCGGCTTCTTGCACTTCTACTCACCCTATGGATACGTGCAGGCCAAGGAATCAGCGCTTCGGAAAGATGTGGGTTGCCAGTTCGCAATGGTGCAGATCGTCCTACCCGTATTCAGGTCGCTGCCCGGACACCCGTTTTTCCTCCGTGAATTCGCGGTGTGTGTGGCTCGGTCCGGACTCGCTGACTACGCCGTCGTGTGCGGTCAATCTTGCCGACCCCGATCCTCTAACCGGATGATGGCTGACACGTTCCTCCTGCGTTGTCAAATGTGGGGTTAGACCTTTTTGCATAGGGCTTTTCGGGAACTTCTTACCTTCAAGACAACTTTTATTTCGTTTTTCATGTAGGGTGGGGCGGGACAAGATGGGTCGCATAAGGATGGATCACCATAACTTTGTAAATACAAATCGTATTGGTTTGTATTCGTCCGCTACTCTTTAATACACTAGTTAGCTATGCTAAAAGTCGATAAAAAGTTCATTAAATACAAAATATGATGTTAAACGAGCAGTTTTAAAAAGTGATCGATTTTGCACCGTGAAAAAAGTGCGGGGCAAGATGGGTCACCTTTTAAGTAATTCATATTTTCTCAACGAAAAACGTCAAAATATAAGATTTGTTCCGCATTCATATATGCTCCGTATCCATACTGAATAAACAAGAGCTACTAGTAAACATTTAATAGATTTATTTGGAATATAAAAAACTTTACGATTTGAGTGGTCCTAAGGCGTCTTGAAAATCGATGTTTTCACTAAAAAATTATCATAATTTTATGTTATAATTTTGAGTGTTCATTCCGCTTGATTGAAGTCATTTATGAGATAGTCTTGTAATAAAAAATAAATAACTTTTGAATGCTCCAAAAATACGTTCAAAATTGAAGGTGACCCATCTTGCCCCGCGGCCGTTTATATGGAGATTATATGGAATGTATCGCATAAGAAAAATGGCTAAAAACCATTTTATTTTTTATTTCCAATGAGAGTGAATAATTTTTCAATCAATGCCCCAAACTTTTGTATATTCATGCTGGTCATCTAACAAAATTATTAATCTAAACAAAACATGAGTAATGCGCCCAAAAATGGCACTGACCCATCTTGCCCCGTGACCCATCTTGCCCCGCCCCACCCTACTAAAGCTTAAATTTTGCTTACATCTTCATATTTCACTAGAAATTCGCGACTCTTGCAAATTATCAAGCAAACAACAATAAACATAAAAAAGAATACGCAAAGATATACAGTGTATCAAACAAATGTCCGTACAGCAATTTTTTGTCCAAAATAATTTTTCATTTGAATGATTATAACTTCTTTATACGTCAATCAAAACCGCTGAAATTTTGACCAAATATAACCCATATATTAAAGCTCCATTGGTAATATTTTGCGCGAGATCGAATTAGTTTTCTGAAAGTTATATAACTTTTAGTAAAACTTCTATAATTTTTGAATAAATTTTTGAAACATTATGTCTCAATATGTACTTGATGAAACTTTTCAAATATTTTTCGTGTTACAGCTTATACCTAAGGCTTCCATATGCAGCTTCGTTTAAGGTTTTATATTCACTACAAAAAATATGAAAAATCTGTATATGTTCAGTAGGTTGTCCCATAAATTGCACATGGTCAAAAAGCTTGGGGGCTCACCCTGCAAATGATAGCTAGGGTTATTAGAAACAAACTTTTGTATGACGGCAACTTTCAGAAATGTCGTTTAGAGGTCGCCCCGGCGAGATTTTTGAAAAATGGCCATTTTTCATAATAAATTTCATACAAATATTTTTTACCGTACAAAAATTGGCAATACCCACTATTTTTATATTTTTTGCAGCTTGATATGGATCCAAACTACTTGGGAAAAATAATTTACGACATGTTTTGCAGGTAACTTTTTGATTATGAATTTTTGAATTTACTAAAATTTGTCATTTTTTGATATACTGTGCCTTTTACCCATCATAAAACGTATCTGAACTTAATGCTAATTTAAAACAGTTTCCATAAAAAGATCGGATATTTTATGAGGAAAAACTTTGCCGAAGACAGCATTGCGTTTTTTCTATCCGTTTTAGAGTTATTCACGATTTACTATTTAGTGAAATTGGGATTTTTAGGTATTTAAAAAAAATACTGCCCAAAAACTCCTCCTCTCCTCTTCTTGGCGTAACGTCCTCACTGGGACAAAGCCTGCTTCTCAGCTTAGTGTTGTATGAGCACTTCCACAGTTATTAACTGAGAGCTTCCTCTGCCAATGACCATTTTGCATGTGTATATCGTGTGGCAGGCACGAAGATACTCTATGCCCAAGGAAGTCAAGGAAATTTCCTTTACGAAAAGATCCTGGACCGACCGGGAATCGAACCCGTCACCCTCAGCATGGTCATGCTGAATACCCGTGCGTTTACCGCCTCGGCTATATGGGCCCTCCCAAAAACTCATACAAAGTAAAAAATCACGTATACTCAACAAGTTTTTGTTTTGATTGATACAGAAAGGTACCTACTAGCGAGAAACTTTATCATTAGGTACCATTTTGAGATGCCTCAGTAGGCCATGGCATTTTTAACGGTTATGTACTGACAATAGTTTATACGAGCATAATACACAATCAAACGGCACATTTTCTATACCATTTAGAAGGTGATACATTCCGCAAAACATGCCGATTTTATTGTTCAATGATGTTGTTCTAATCGTCCAAAGACATGAATAAAACGTTCAAGTAGTGCCTATCATTTTGATCAACATTTAGGACGATAAAAATGACAACACTTGATTATGTCCAAAACTGTTGTTTACCAATAATAGCCTACCTTGTCTTATTGTATGCCGTGTATGTGTTATGGTAATCAAATTGATCTAACATTGAATAACATTACGTTAACTCACTGGTTCATCTCATTCCACCCGTTTCAATTTGCCTCGGTGTATCTTATTTTCGGTGTTGATAAGATAGTTCAAATCAGTAAATGTCAAAAAAACACATGCTATGTTTTTTAGAATGTCTTGAATTCTAAAAAAACAGAGCATGTGTTTTGAATTGGTATACATATTGGTATTCTTACGTGAGATGTTCGTAATCGCGATTTGAATTTGGTATGGAGCAACGTTTTCGCCTTTATTCACTTTGCCACTGTTTCTTGGGCTGTTTCACTGGTCCAGGACTCATACGTCTTCGTGTAGAAAAATAATTGAGAATATCCACAGAAAAGTAAGATAAACGCAAAAATATATTTAACATTTTGTGGAGAATATCTTTAAAAAATCAATAGGCAGTACGAAACTTGTCAATAGGACTAGTTTTTTTTTAATCTTTGCTAGTTAATTTCTATATGGAGGGATTGAATAACAAAAAATCAAAATCAATCAATGATGTCACCATAATTCCATAACACAATCAGGACAAAAACTTGTTGAGCATACGTGATGTTTTACTTTGTATGTGTTGGGAAGTTCTCATGTGACATTTTCAGAAAAATACCTAAAAATGCAAATTTCACCAAAAAGCAAATTGTGAATAACTCTAAAACGGATAGAAAAAACGCCATGCTGTCTTCGGCAAAGTTTTTCCTCATAAAATTTCCGATCTTTCTATGGAAATTGTTTTAAATTAGCATAAGGTTCAGATACTTTTTATGATGGGTAAAATGCACAGTATATCAAAAAATGACAAATTTTAGTAAATACAAAAAATCAGTATCAAAAAGTTACCTGCAAAACATGTCGTAAATTATTTTTCCCAAGAAGTTTGGATCCATATCAAGCTGCAAAAACTATAAAAATAGTGGGTATTGTCAACTTTTGTACGATAAAAAATATTTGTATGAAATTTATTATGAAAAATGGCCATTTTTCAAAAATCTCGCCGGGGCGACCTCTAAACGTCATATCTGAAAGTTGCCGTCATACAAAAGTTTGTTTCTAACACCCTTAGCTATCATTTGCAGGGTGAGCCCCCAAGCTTTTTGACCTTGTGCAATTTTGGGACAACCTAATGTTCAGAGTGTCACTTGGAAAATTATCATATTTCGATCAATAAAAGTGCCAAGTGTTTTCAACTCTTTTAAATTCTCCTAATGATATATTTTTATACAGGACCTACTAAACTACATATGAAGAGTAGGTCCTATGTATTTTTCGTTCAGTTAATGCACTTTTATTGGTGGAAAACGTTTGGCAGATAATATGTGCAAAATATGGTAAATTTTAAAACATCGTCAACTACATACGCACATTTTTCACATTTTTTTGTAGTGAATATAAAACCCCAAACATGGCTGCATATGAATGCCTTTAGGTCTAAGATGTAACACAAAATAAAATTGAAAAAAAAATCATCGAGTACATATTGAGATATAAAAATGTGTTCAAAAGTCTTATAAGTTTTACTAAAAGTTCTATAACTTTCAGAAAACTTATTCGATCTCGCTCAAAATTTTATTAATGGAGCTTTAATATATGATTCATGATTGGTCAAAATTTCAGCGTTTTTGATTGACGCATAAAAAAGTTATTAACATTTGAATGAAAAATTATTTTGACAAAAAATTTGCTGTACGGACAATTGTTTGATACACTGTAGTTTATTTGATTATTCTTATACTAACATAACACTAGTTTACAGCATTTTTGAACTCGGTAAGCTGATGATCATTTTTTGTGTAGAATCATGCTCTGAGTTCGAAAACGCGAAGGAAAAAAATTACAGTAGAGCGGATTTTTATTCGACTTTCCATACAAGGTTGATGATTTGAAATCGATTTTTGTTCTATTTTTAAGCAAAGTCGCTCACTTCAAACATCTGATTCTCCGTAATCAATGCTTCGATTGAGCTGAAATTTTTACTGTAACTCGCCTATATATGATATGTCAACTAAACGTCGAGAAAGAATTTTTAAGTTGGGTTTTTATTATTGAAAAAAATACATTTCTTCAAAAAAAATTGAGAATTTGGCCAAAATTTAAGAAGATCGTCCCTAAAGCTCGCCAATATCTTGAATTTCATCAATCTGACGCAAAACCTGTATTCAGATGATCGAATGGTATTGTATTCAACTATCAATTGATGAAAAAAGATTTAAAATTGGTTGAACAAAACGCAATATATTTGAATTTTAGTAAATTACACATTTTAAAAAGTTGTAAAACTCGATATTAAGCTAAATTTCAAAAACTGTTCTACTTTAAATTTTTTGAATGCCGGTTTTGAAATCAGCACTAAATTGTGCTTCAAAAATTTTGGTCGTTGACAGAAGTTCACGACTTTCGTTTTATTTTGTAAACTTGTGTAATCTATGAAAACTTGCTAAAAACTTCATTTTGAGCGAAGGTTAAAAAGTTTTATATTACAAGATTAGGATTTCAACGTGATAAAAACATAAAAAATCGCCCTTAACGTATGCTTATTACATATCTAGGACGTTTTATGTTTCGTAATATTTGTTTTATTAAATTCAAATCCAGAGAAAAATTTCCTGTTATGAAAATTGAGGTCAAATATGAAAAACATAGATAATTTAATGGGTTTGTACTCTCAATAATTTTTATTACTTTATTCTCCATCTTGCATGAATGTATGAGGAAAAAAAATGTGGAGGAAAAATCTGTATCAAGGTCATAAAATCTGTATTTTTTCTGTACTCTGTATCCTGTCTGTATCAACCTCTAAAAATCTGTATAATACAGAAAAATCTGTATATCTGGCATCTCTGGTCAGGACATCAGGGACGTTTACATAATACTCATGAACTTCACTTTCATATCGGTACTGAATTCGTAAAATTGAATTCTGATTGCTAACAGCAGATCTGCGAAGTATTGAACTTGTACTTATAGGAAACTTTCTCTATTTAAAGAACTTAAGTCAAACTAGTGTTGAAATCCTTCCCTGATTTGGAGGCCCCCTGAATCAGGGGACCCGGTTCTGACCTTAAGGGGCATTCCATCAAAATTCTGAGAAGGATTACCCAGACTCCTGAGAAAGAGTCTCTCAGAAATTTTAGAAGAATTTCCTTAGAATCTTAAGATGGATTCATCCGGAATTTTCCCAGAATCCTGGTAGTGATTCCCCTAGAATTTTTAAAGAGGTTCTCTCAAAGTCTTGAGAGAAACTTCCTTAGCACCCTGAGAAAGATTTCTCCGGAATTGTGAGACGGATTCCCTCATAACCCTAAGAAAGATTCATCCAGCATCTTAAGAGGAATTCCACTAGAATCCTAAAGGGTGCCTCCCAAAATTATAAGAGCAATTTTCCCAGAATCCTGAGAGACATTCTTACAGGATTCTGAGATGATTTCCCCTAGAATTCAGAGGGGGATTTCCCCAGAATCTCTACACTAATTCCTCCAGAGTAATACTCCCATAAAACCCTGAGAGAGATCTAGAATCCTAAGAAGGATTACCCCATCCTGATAGGATGTCTTCCAAAATTTTGAAAGAGATTCTGCCAAAATCATTAGGGCGATTCTCCCAGAACCCCGAAAAGGATTTCACAGATTTCCCTCAGAATTCTTAAAAGGATTCTTTATAGTCCCGAAAGATAAGAAATGTAAGATAAGATGGGCACCTTCCTAATAATGTTAAATAAACCCCTATAATCTTCATAGCTGTCACGGGGATTCAGGTTTTGCATTAAAATATCAAGGGCCAACGGATGCGATTGGTCATCGTTCAGACAAATACTCTCTATCTACAATAAAGAGTATTTGTTGAAATAAAGAGTATTTGGTTTAGGCGTTCAGGTATTCAAAACATTAGGTTGTATCAAACGAGCTGCCTGCATAATTCCTCTGCGAGTTATAGAGATACCAAATTGAATTGTGTACCTTAAAATGAAACATAAATTGGGCTAGCTAAACGATCGTTACTTCCCATTCGAATTCCACAGGTACAACGACGTGGAGAAACTGCTGCACACTCGCTGTGGCCGTTGCGGTGAATGGGCCAACTGTTTCACCTTTCTGTGTCGAGCTCTCGGGTACGAGGCTCGGTTCGTCTTCTCGACCGGGGATCACGTGTGGACCGAGGTGTATTCGGCGCGGAAGCGTCGCTGGATTCACGTCGATCCGTGCGAAAATGCCATCGATTCGCCGCTGATGTACGAACACGGCTGGAAAAAGGAAATGACGTATGTGTTTGCCTTTTCGCGGGAGGACGTCCAGGATGTTACCTGGAGGTACTCCAACCAGCATGCGGTTGTTATTAAGAACAGGAAGAGTTGCTCGGAGAAGGAATTGCTTGACACGATTTTGAAGCTGCGAGCCAAGCGAAGGGAAGAAGTTTCCGGGCCTAGATTGAAGTTCCTACGCAAACGGACGGTGGAGGAATGCCTGGAATTGCTCTGCAATCGACCTCCCACACAAGCGGAGTTGGAGGGTAGAAGCTCTGGGAGTTTAGAATGGCGGCTCCAGAGAGGAGAGCAGAAGCTGAACACTTTCTATATTTTCATTCCAAGCGAACAGGAGATCAGAACGAAACAGTTCAACGTGAGGTATTCTTGTGCCAAGGATACCTATGAACGATTCCTAAAGGGCCCAATGGGACCGGTAATAACGGAGACCACTAAGGATTGGAAGAGTCGCCAATATACGAGCGAAAACGTCTTCCGTAAGGAGGAACACGACTGGAAGATGGTTTATCTGGCCAGAACCGAAGGCACTGCTGCGGGCACTGTTAGTTGGAAGTTTGATTTCTCCATACAGGGCATGCGGGTGAAGGACATTCAAGTCAGGATCGGAACACAGACGTATGAGGGAGCCAAAATCGACGTTCAATATTTGAAGGAAGATGGTGAGACAGCTTTAGATAGCTTCTCAAATCTATAACTAATCGTAACTTTCGATTTACTTAACAGGAACGGTGTTACCGTCGCCGCAGAGTCTGGTGGGACTGGGAAAGTTCACAATCCAGGTGAAGCTCAGTGGTGGCCAGATGTGGCAGCATTCGCAAATTTTTCGCCAGGGAAAATATGACGAGGGCTATCCATTTGAGGTAAATGTGCAATTCATGTAAGTTTTAGTTAGAGCATGAAGTAAACATATAATCAATGTAGCTATGACTTTTCCTAGTAGTTTTATCAAATGAACTTTATTCCAGTTTTAGTACGAAACCATTTTAGTTATCCATTATTGTAGCGTACCGCTTTAATATAAGACTTTCGCAGAAGCAATTTATAGGTTATATACGTACAATATTTTCGAATTTTATATCGGAGCTTTGTTGACTCGAACGTTTTCTAGTCGTTCAGAAACGGAGAGAGGGGTATTTTTATTTGTGATCGAAGAATATAAACATATTTGCGCTGAAAAAAAGGTACTTCCCCATTTGATTCAAACGATGACATCCCTGGAAATCGTGATAAAAGTTGAGACAGTCATCATGACAGCTTTGGGAATCGCCGATATAAAGTTTAAATGAGATGCTCCTTCACTTGAACAGCGTAAACCACGCCCATTCCTGAGAAACATCCGACAGACTTCAAACTAAAGAAACGAAAAAAAATGGGCGATACATTTTTGGTGAAGTGTTTGATGCAACTGAATTAGAGTGGGTCAACGTTGTATGGAGAAACTTCAAATTTGATCGTATCCACCCGGAACAAAGTTTTTTCAATCTATATTAGCGTCCAAAACAACTGTGCAAAATTTGGGAACGATTGATCGCGTCCCCGTATTCCGCATTGCGATTGAAATTTGTATGGAAGTTAGTATGGGAAAACGTACTTTGCCGAAGACTGCAAAGTGGTCCGACGCTTGTGAAAAAAAGTTATTCGCCTGGTAACTTAGGCCAAAAATTGAGATTTTATTATGGATGTTATTCCTTTACATGTTAAACGTTAAGCACCACCGGGCAATCTGTATGTTATAACTTTTTTCACAAGTGTCGGATCACTTTGAAGTCTTCGGCAAAGTTTTTCGACATATCCTAGGCTATACTTTAACGTCATTGATTAGATTGTTTTAGACGAAAAAATTTTATTTATGAGAAAAATGCAAGAAACACGTTTTTCCATACTAAATTCCATACAAATTTCAATCGCAATGCGGAATACGGAGAAGCAACTAATCACTCCCAAATTTTGCACAGTTGTTTTGGACGCTAAAAGGAATTGAAAAAGCTTTGTTCTGAAAAATCGACTTTGTTGACCCAGTCTACTGAATACCCTCGTATTATTTATTCAATCCGTGGCAACATACAGCTAAGTAGGAAAGAATTCCTAGTCGTGCTTCTGGAAGAATTTTGTTGACATTGCTCACATTTTTTTGCAGATTTCTCTTGTGATTTTTACGTAGGGAAGAAATCTACCTCGTCATATGTGCTAATTCCCGTCATATCAGACGAAAAATAGCCAATAATTATATATATTCTAACTTACTTTTTCCAATGGCTTATCAGATGGAAAAAAGATGTAGACTATCAATAATCAGTCCCTATAGCACTGGAAATCGAAAAATCAAGAAAAATTTCACGTTTCTAATTTTGCATATAACGAACCGCACCAAAGCATCGCGTTCAAGTTTCGCATCGCCAGATTTACCTATAGAATCAACCTTCAATTCACATTCCAAAAAGCTCTGTTGCAGTTCAAAGTTGGATTCCACTGCTGCAGAATGCAGCAATAACTGCTCTATATATCGAATCAATCCCTTATTCCCGTCTATAAAATGATTGTTTACAGTTGTCTTCGTCTAGGCAGGATGCAAGCAAATGTGTGCGTGGTTTTTCTGCATACGAAACATCGTATTTCACAACCACAGAAAACGATTTCTTCGTTGTAGGGTAAGAAATCAAACTTTGAACTAGTCAAATCGTAATCTTAATTTGAACCATTTCGAAATTCATTAAAACAACGTACTTTTTAGGCAAATATTGTCCCGAAAAAGATGTTGAACAGCTTTCCGTAATATACACACTCAATCCTGAATTGCCTGTTCAGCACTTTTTTGACGAAAATAGAACATCGAATTTACTGAGGCTCAGTACACCAACTGTCAAAACCGGGTGCAAAAGGTAAACAATGCAGTATAGCTGTATTCAGCTGTTCTATTTTCGTCAAAGATTTACCGAACACGGTATTCCAAATTAAGTGTGTACCCTGATAGCATGGGCTTCAAAAGCATTGAAAAAAACGTTTTTGTCATGGAAAACAGGCAATTAAAAAATCACTGTGATTTCACCTATTTCCCCCCAGAGAAAGCACATTTTCGGTGCACTCGTATAGCTCATGCATTGTATCACACGCAATATGTGAACACGTCAAATGAAAGTTTATTTATGTAGAATCGACTAACCGAATAATATTCCGCATTATTTGTTATAAAATTATCAAATTTACCGTCAAACGGGGTTACTTGCAACAGCGGTGTAACTTGCAACATGGTGACATAAACTGAATGCGAAGTGTTTTCTAATAATAATGAAAACTGGTGTGCCCTTCTATTTCAGTTATAGAGATTATGTGTACCAAAGGTCGATTTAGTGGAAAAATTAGTTTTGTTTCTTTGTTTATGGTTTAGCTACACTGTTAAAACGGTTTGCTCAATTTATGCTATAAAAACAAGTATGAAAATCGTGCTTCACCTCTCCCCTATGGTATACCATAGGGGAGAGGTGAAGCACGATTTTCATATATTAACTATATTCGCTATATATATTCGCTTATAAGCGCGATAAGTCTGATGACCTTGCTTGCAGTTAGGGTATTTAATAGTAAGCTTAGCTCAACGAAAAAAGTTTGATAAACTTATCGACTAAGTAATGTAAAAAATCATCATCATATTCAACAACCACTGTGGGGTAACTTGCAACAGTTGAATTTGACAAAACCTTCTATTATTTATTTTCATTTCACGATATTTTTGACAGAAATAACCGAAACTGATCATTTATTGATTTTATAATGCGCTCATTTTCAAATGACAACTCGTTTTTGACATTTTTAGCACGTGTAAAGGTCACGTTGTTAGGATATACCATATTTTGAAGGTTAATTCATGTTTCGTGTTGTTAATAGTTTAATTTAGTTTATGGACGCTTTCACCCACATCATTTCTGAACCAAGACTGTTTTTTTTTCAGATGAATACCCAAATTAGCGACTTTAATATGTACAAAGTGACCCCGAGGGCTGAAAGTCTCTTTAATAAAGACAAATCAATCAATATACAAAGTTGAACAGGTGTGTTTTAATCATGTTATTTTAGCTGAAATCGCCAAACGCCGCTTCAAACTGAAAACTACTTGAAGATGTCTCATTTTGTAACGAGTCACGAGATCCCTATATATTTTATATTTGAAGGACGTGAGACCTGTTGTGAAACGATATACTCTCGTTTGCAATAACTATCAAATCAACCCTTTCAAGAAAAAAATATATGTCAATTGATTAGTGTACATCTTTTCAATTGATTTTTTTTTCATGCAGAACATCACAAATTTACAAAACGACTAAGCACTGGAATGTTATCGCTGTTTAATGATAGCTAACTTAGCCTCATGTTCTGTGTTGCAAGTTACCCCACAGATGGGGAAACTTGCAACATGCATATATTTTGCACATCCTGATTAGGTGGCAACGTATTTTGGTAAATAAAGTGCTGCATAGTATTCTACTCGGGGTAATTAGCGTACACGATGCTTTACAGAATGTTACAAATGTTTAGATTTTTAATGATATTGCTTCAAAGTCGAAAAGTGTTGCAAGTTACCCCATTTGACGGTAAGTAATTCTTACTTGGAGAATGTTATCTTAAGTTGAACCATTTGTAATCTAAATTTGAACTAGTAAACGGGGGCGAGCTTCCAGTGTTGGCCTGCAGACTGCGCTAGTGGTTGTTTTGTTTACTCTTGGGGGATGAAAAATTTCAAATTTAGTTTCCAAATTCCTAAAGAATTTCGAACGTTCTGAGTTGAGATTTCACTGCCTAATGAAAAATAGGTATGAGAATTAGCAGATTCATGTGATTTTAAAATGTTTAGCATGGAATTGGCTGTTTTTTGAGTTGCTCGAGCTGCTGCCGCCAGTAGTTCAAATTAAGATTAAAATTGGTTCAAATTATGATTACGATGGTTCAAATTAAGATTAAAATCATTGTTGATGAATAATCGAATTTTTCAATGAAATTCGGTGCAAATACAAACTTTTTACCACTTAACAGAAAGCTTATACCCGTGGCTTTCATGTACATAAGATTTTGCCATAGTAAATTATTTCCATGTGGGAGAAAAAATCACTCAAAATTTGCGCTACTTCCGGAAGCCGCAATTTGGTTCAACTTTTGATTACCTACCCTACTATGATAGCGTATCCGCAGACAGACGTTCTAGCTCGAACAAATTTATTCAAATTTTCTATGTAAATTTTCACTAGCGACACCTAGGCAATCGATTGCCACCATTGCCACAGTGCAGTCGCGTGCAGTTGACAGTTTGAGAAACCACGTGCTTCCAGCCGCTTACTTACCACCCAATTCACCACCCACCGAAAAATAAAATCAAAACAAACACTGTCAAAATCATTCCTACATTTGCGTCACATTCACAAAGATTCCCCACAATGCGAGTGAAGTTCATCCAAATGCAGTTTTATTCAAGCAAATCTATGTAAAATAAAAGTAATAATGTGTAAAATATTTTACAAGAGTCCTGCGCTAATTTGTGCAAAAGATTTTAGACATTAAATAAATAAAAATCATTTACTCTGCACAAATTTTGTGGAAACATTATTAGCGTGCAACACGTGCGGTCTTTTCCCGCCATCCGGCTGGAAGACGACCGTGGTGACAGTTGTTGGTCGCAACGCACATGTGAGGCAGCGATTTCACTTGGATTGCGAAGAATTTGATCGACTTTTCGAATAAACAATGGGCCTTTTCATTTGACGTCTTAAATCAGCTGATTGTTCGGGCGTTTGACAGTTCTTCTATGAAGATGACACGTTCTTGTTAGCAGCTGTTGTTCAAGCTTTGTAAACAAATGCATGCACGGATCTGTCACATGAAAAGGCCTATTACGGTCAAATCACAGACAAACAGACGTAACACTCTTCAAAACGACTTGGCACTATAGACACTATAGATTCCATGGACTCGCGGAGGCAAAGACAACTGTAGCCAAACGAACTGTCAGTTCGTGTAGCCAAACGAGCATGACGTCACGATTCCAATAACAACAATGGATTGCGTGACGTCATATTCGCTCAGTACACTCTAAATTCATGGTAAAACACACTAAAATCGTATTGCTCAACCATGTCTCCGCGAGTCTATGGAATCTATAGTGTCTATACTTGGCACATGCATTTAACGATCAATTCAAATTTCATTTGATTTGCGCGATCCTTCCACCAGAGGCGCTAGTGTTCGATCGCTTTGACATTTGCTAGTGTACACGTTGCTGAATGATGCAAACGAAAATTACAGGCGATTTGTGTAGTAGTGTGCGTGTTAGCAAACGTCAAATCGAAATCCATCATGGCCGACAGTGTCTCGTGCGGTTATACCAACAGGTGGCAGTGTGCTCATGAAAAAGACACCGAGCAAAAGTTTTTGATTAATTTTCTATAAGAGTTACGTCTGTTTGTCTGTGGTCAAATCCTAATGTTCGGCCATTATTGCATCTTGCTTTGCTTTATAGATTACCGTGCAAATGTCCAATCGTCTAAAATATTTGTTCGCACGTCAAATACCAAGAAAAGTAGCAAGTAAACAAACCGATTATTCCATGCACCACCCAAAAAGTGTAACCGACGCTTAAAATTCTAGCAGTGAAACGAACCCATGTATGCTGAAACTGGTGGGAACATATTGTGGTGTGACAAAACAACTCTGCAGGGGGTCGAATACGGTGTAAAAAAAGCAATACAGCATCCGCTCGATAACTGACTGCTTTTTAACTGGGCGCTCGATAACTGGACCAAAGTCCAGTTAAAAAGCAGCTGTCTGTCAAAAATAAAGAAAAATTTAACCTCACGTTTTGCAAATCAGTAAACAAAACAAAATATAACAATAGCTTCCGACTCCGGGACTACCCATGATCGCATATCAGTCCCATCTTTGCTGGGTTTCCTATTCATATGGGACAATAGGGTCCTAAAATTAAAGACGAAATCTCGCTTATATTGAACAATACGATCAAGCATGGTATTCTAATCGGAATTGTACTTTACTCGAACTTGAAAAACAAAGGAATAATGAGAAAATTCGAAATAAGTAAAATGGTAAATAGTTCTACTTTGACATTTGAGGTCAACCTTGTGTGACAGCTCGACATTTTTCGCACTGGGATTTCAAAAATGTTCCTATCTGACATACACGGTGAAAAAAATCACTCAAAGTATGTGTTATAAGCTAGGGACGAGACAAAAGGCTAAAAAAATAAAAATTATATACAGTAGACGTTCGCTCGGTGCAAACGATTTAACTGCAATGATTTTTAACTGCAAGTCCGGTAAGTGCAACAAATTTGCAGTTATCGCACCGCTATCTGTCAAAACGATGCGCCAAGTTAGCCCAAATGAACAGTCAAATGAATTTTGCGTTCATTTAACGTCAATTGGTGGGTTTTTGACGTCTAACTGACGTTGCAGTTACCGAATTTTGTTCGCTAAGTGAAACGTAAACATGTTGCAGTTATCGAACGTCTACTGTATTTTCAACTACGGTTAATAAAAACGTTAAAAATTGAGTAAATATGTACTCTTGAACCATATATTGTGGTTTAAAACAAGAATCCCGATAGGACTTTAGGAGCCTATTATGCAATCATGGGCAGGGGAGCTCAATCCAGTTATCGAGCGGCGCTCACTAACTGAACTGTCGTCAAAGCCCAGTTATCGAGCGGAAGCTGTATATGTACCATAGTGTCACGTAGAAGATGTGCACACCTGTGCCAGGAATTTAATTCTATAACCACAGACAAACAGACGTAACACTCTTCAAAACGACTTGGCACATGCATTTAACGATCAATTCAAATTTCATTTGATTTGCGCGATCCTTCCACACTACTACACAAATCGCCTGTAATTTTCGTTTGCATCATTCAGCAACGTGTACACTAGCAAATGTCAAAGCGATCGAACACTAGCGCCTCTGGTGGAAGGATCGCGCAAATCAAATGAAATTTGAATTGATCGTTAAATGCATGTGCCAAGTCGTTTTGAAGAGTGTTACGTCTGTTTGTCTGTGACCCAACTATTAACTACTTGTTTCAACAATCAAAAACCTATTGATTTACAACCAATTTTTTTTTTCATTGATTTCGAAAAATTTAGCCAATTTGCAATAACTTTTGTTTTACCACTTTTTTCGAAAACGTTTTTTTGGCATAGATATAGTCGTTCAAAGCCGTGGGACGGAAAGTGTTAAGATCGTGTTCGGTGATATGTGATATGTTATGTGTACATAACTGCTAAGAATAATTAATATTTTCCAGATTTTTCCCCGTACAAGTTTTATTCGCTACAGGTTATTGAAACGCTGAAAAATCTTTAAAAAACAACAATCTGTCCAAAACTTATTCATTCTACCATATTTTCAATAATGCTAAACATTTTTCAAATTTCTTCAGGCTTTCTAAACTTGACTATATTGTGAAGATTTCATAGAAAACCCGCTTCGAGATAGAGCATCCGAACATATTTATAGTTACACTGCTTAGATGAAGCGGCAAACGCGCAGGTATCTGAAGATGACGAATTCGGATCCCGACTGGTTCAGAAACTTTTCGTAATGAAAATATCATTGACTTCCTTGGGCCAAACACATTTTGTAATGGAAATATCCGTGACTTCCTTGGGCATAGAGTTTCTTTGTGCCACACTTGTTTTTTTTTGTGTACTACGCGATATCCAAATGCAAAAGTGTCATTGACCAATCCAAAAGCCTCTGTGGTAGTGATTTGTGTTCAAATTTCACGTGTATAAAAAAAGTGTCAGAAGTTTGTAAACATATTTTGTTCTCCCGTATATGGATAGGCTTGCATTATAATGCAAGGTTTCGTGAGACATTTTTTGGACAACTCAATTGGCAAGGTAATTTTTTTATACTTGTGATTGAGCGAAGACTACTTTATCAAGTTGATAAAGTGATCAAGTGATCTTCGGATTAAGTCCGTATTAAATATTATTAAATTTTATTATTTCAAATTTTAGGGTGTAAACACAGACAAACAGACGTAACATTTCGAACATTTTTCGATTCAAATCACAGTCACGGAAACATATTCGCCCAATGCTAAAAGGACTATGTTTGGCAGATCACCAACTAGGTGGCGGTAGTGAGCAAACGTCAAACTCGAACAAAAACGATGCGAGCGCCACGGTTGGGCAGTTGGCCAACTATCAAATTTTGAAAAAGACCGTTAAATCGGTGTGCGATGGGAATTATCAGAGTGTTACGTCTGTTTGTCTGTGGTGTAAATATGGTTATATGCTAGATGA
>NC_085137.1:504422783-504436587 GCF_035046485.1 Aedes albopictus | reverse complement strand
TGCCTGTCTTGGTCATGTTGACTCCAACATCCTACTAGGGTTAAACAAGGGTCAATGGGTAGGTATGTGTTTTCAAAAAACTAAGACTTTATCAAAATTTATGCCTTCCTTTTGAATCATAGAATTTTTACAATTATGTCTACGAGTCTTCGAGTGGAGGGGTAGTGGTTTGGTGTGTGTACGATCATAGTTGATCATAAATGAATCTAGGAAGTTTATGGACAGCGCCTTAAGGACAGACTTGTTAGAATCCCAAAATGGCCGCCACAATGGCCGACTTTGGCACCTACTCACGATTTCGAAAGCACAAATCTTTTCGTATACAAAACCAGCGCACCTGAGCTAATTATAATTATTTGAAGCTTGTTATTATTGTTATTGTTTATTTTAACTTTAAATTTTGAAAGAGGGAAAAACCCCTTTGAGTGATTTCAACATACCAAAAACGAAATCTTTCTCAAAGACGCACAAAACCTCTTTATCTTTTCAAATAACATTACAATAATAACTTAAAATTAAAGGCTCACACGGCAGTAGCCATAGCAGAGCCACAATCTTGAAGGAGGACAGCATGCCACATCGTGAAACGAATCTTCAGAAATCCAGAAATCCTTGTGGGGGAGAGGGTAGGGGTCAGGGATTCACCAAAAACGAATCTTCAAGGCTGAAAATAAAGTATACCAAAAAAAAGGGAAACAGTATCAAACGAAATATTTCCATCTCATTTATAAATTTGAATAAAAGTTTTAATATGGTTTCATTTTTTGAGCCCAAAATATCCCGTATAGATACAGGAATTGGAAAACCTGCTGCAATAATGCTCTCAAACAATATTTTCCTCGGTACAATAAACCGAGAACAATTCATTATAATGTGAGCAATGTCTTCATAGGATATGCCACATTCACATAAATTTGTATCATTTATATTGATGCGATACAAATGACTATTACAAATATAGTGATTGGAAATCAATCTTGAAAATGTGCAAATGAAATTTCTACTCCCAGATACATTTTTGAACCAAGGAAAATTATTCACTTTGGGACATATTGAATGACACCACCGCCCTTTATCACTAGAATCCCAATTGATTTGCCAGGTATTAAAAGAATAATTTTTAAGATTTGGAAAATATTCAGAAGCAGAAATATCACGATTATAAAGTATACCACAAGTAACCCCAAATTTTGCCAATAAATCCGCCTGTTCATTGCCATAAATTTTACAATGTGCAGGAATCCAAACAAATTTTATAACATATCCTCCAGAATGCAAATCAAATAATATTTTTTTCAACATCAACATGATGTGATGTGATTTGTAATTGAACTTGATAGTATTCAAAGCACTCAGACAACTGAAACTATCAGAGCAAATAATATAAAAATTTGGCGGGCAATCCTTGATCATGATACATGCAAAATACAAGGCAATGAGTTCTGCTACAAAAATAGAACACGGAGATTGTAATTTATAAAAATGAGCTAAAAATAAATTATACACTCCAAAACCTGCGATGTCATTAATCAAAGAACCATCTGTGAAATACATTTGTGAAGGGCTGATTCCATCAAATTTACGTTCAAACAGTAAATTTGCAAAATGCGGATGTAGAAATTTTGGTATTTGCCGCAATTCATAGAATAGGGACAAGTCAATTAATGGTTCATAAGTATGAATGTTTAATTTAAAATCATAAAAATCATTCGAATGCACATGTAAAAGATTTTGATTTAAACAGTGAGTAAAAGAATCCAACATTCTATTTGTAGGATTAATTTGGTATAACGACTCCAAAGTACTTATGATTTGATGATTATTCGCAAAACAATTTGTCAAAAATTTACAGTCCATCTCCTGAAAACGAATTTTTAGTGGAACAATACCGGCAAGAACTTCTATAGATTGAGTATGGGTGGAATTCATTAGTTTTAAACAAATTCTCAAACAACGGTATTGTATTTTTTCAAGTTTGGAAAAATGAGTTTGCACAGCACTACCAAAAGTAAAACAACCGTATTCCATTACTGAACGAATAGTGGTTTTATATAACGTTATTAAATCAGAAGGATTTGCACCCCACCAAGTACCTGTAATTGTACGAAGAAAATTAATTCTTCTTGAACAAACTTTTTGAATGTATATAATATGAGTGGTCCAATTCAATTTAGAGTCAAACCAAATACCAAGATATTTATATTCATCAATTTGATCTATTTGAAGTCCATTCAGAAATAAATTAATATTTGTGGTAGAACGTTTTCTGGAAAACACAATAAATTTGGTTTTTTGAACTGAAAATGAGAATCCATTGTCATGAGCCCACATATCCAAATTATCCAAAGCACATTGCATAAAATGTTCAATAACATCTCTATTTTTTCCACGTATGGAAAGAACATTATCATCAGCGAATTGAAGCAAAAAGCAACCATTAGGAATAATAGATGCCATATCACTAGTGAATAAATTGTATAAAAACGGACTCAAGCATGATCCCTGTGGAAGGCCAAAGTAACTATATCGTATTATTTTGGAAGAGTTATTATGAAAAAAATGCATAATTTTAAATGAGAATAAATTATATATAAAATTTGAAATCATATTTGGAATTTTCAAATTGTTCATTTTATTGAACAACAAATCAATCAGGACAGAATCATAGGCTCCAGAGACATCTAGAAAAGTAGACACTACATTTTGTTTTTGATTAAATGCAAGTTGAACTTGCGTTGCCAAAAGTGAAATACAGTCACGCGTACCACGACCCCTTCTAAATCCAAACTGAGACGGAGAAAAAATATTGTTTTCTTCAGCCCAAAATTCAAGACGATTTAAAATCATTCGCTCCATAAGTTTGCGTAAACATGATAACAAACTGATAGGTCTTCTGCTATCAGCTAATGAAGGATCTCTACCAGGTTTAAGAATACTTATTACTTTGATTGAGCGCCATTCAACAGGAATGATATTTTGAAACAAAAAGCTGTTGTATATCGAAAGTAAATGAAGTTTACCTTCATCAGGCAACATTTTCAAAACAATGAATTTCATGTTATCAATACCTGGAGCTGTATTTTTGGTAATAGATAAAGCCAAATTGAACTCAGCCAAGGAGAATGGATCACAAAGCTCAGGAAAATAATTTAAAGATTTTGATTTATAATTTACTAATGGAGCAACAAAGTCTGGACATATTTTTGAAGCAAACTTTTCAATCCATTCTTCTGAATATTCCAAAACAGTAGGAACATTAGAATTATAATTTCTTAAATTTCGTGCTACTGACCACAAAGTAGACAATGAAGTTTCACTGTCCAGATTTTCTACAAAATTTCTCCAATAATTTCTCTTTTTGAATTTAGTAAGTCTAGTAAACTGGGCTTCAGCTTTATAATACAATAAATAGCTATCTCTGGAGCCTGATCTGCGAAAGTTTTTAAAAGCATCAGATTTATTTTTCAGTGAATTGGAACACTCACTATCCCACCAAAAAGAAGGACGTGCCTTTTTAACAGTACCCGAAACACATTTTTTAGTTTGAGATTTACGTAAACTATCAATTAGTAATTTTGAAAAGCTCTTATAATTGTCAATTGGTGAAGCTGAATCTACACTATTTATTAACGAAATAGATATTAAATCAGAAAATTTTGTCCAATTCACATTTTTGCACAAATCATAAGTACAGGACTCATTAATTAATTGATTTCGAACGGGAATGTGCATTCGAATCAAAATAGGTAAATGATCACTGCCATTTGGATCATTGATAGTAGACCAAGAAGATTGCAATGCCAAACTATTCGAACAAAGTGAAAGATCAATACATGAATGATTACTAGGAGGCACAGCCACTCTAGTAAATGAACCATCATTGAGAATATTTAAATTAAGGTCATCAATCAAATCCATTATTAAGGAACCCCTACCATCGATTTTATCACTACCCCAAGCGAAATTATGGGCATTAAAGTCTCCTAATATAAAAAATGGAGAAGGGACTTGTTGCAATATACTTGTAATTTGTGTTAAACAAAAACTAGCATTTGGAGGAATATAAAAACAAACAATAGAAAAATTGATTTTTTCTTTTTTGATTGATATAGCTATAAATTCTATCTGGGACTGAGGTTGCAATGGTAAATCTAAGTATTTAAATTCAATATTATTGTGAATTCCAATCAAAACCCCACCAAATGATAATTCCCTATCTTTACGCAATATATTGAAATTAGGAATACGAAAATATTTAGTAGAAACTAACCATGTTTCATTTAAACAAAATATGTCAATATTATAATTAGTTAATAATGCTTTTAATCTATCTATTTTCGGAATTACACTACGACAATTCCATTGTAAAATGTGAAGCTCATCACTAATATTATTGGACGCCATTAAGATGAAAATAATGAAGAAATGAGGGGTCCAAATGTGTTCAATTTATCCAAAAAGGAAGCCAAAAATGGTAAAACTAATTTAATGATATTTTTCCAAAAATCACTTAATCCCAAAAAATTAACAAGCTCCTCCAAAATTCCCAGAATTGAGCTCTTTGGATTTTCATCAGAAATATCATTTGAATTTTTATCATTTGTGTTAGGCACATTATCGGAATCAATTTTTTGAAACCCAGCAATATTCTTGGAAGAAGAACGAAGAGGTGGAAAGTTTTTATCAAAAGAGGTAGATGGTTGGGGTTCAGAAATATTGTCTTTGACAGCGGATTTTATGTTAGACCTTTTTCTTTTACTTGGAGGTTTGTAAACAAAATCATTACCGCCATGAAGTGATTCAATACCTTCTTCATCTGGTAAAATTTCAAATGCATTGGGAGAAGAAATATCATCAAAAGATTTCATAATTTCAGCATATGAAACCTTTTTTTTGTGTCTTATTTTTTGATTGTGCTTTTTTTGATTTTCAATATAAACAGCACATTCTTTCAAAGAACTGTGCGTTTGTTTACAATAAATACATGTATCCGATTTTTTAGCACAATCGGATGATGAATGTAACTCCCCACATTTTGAACATTTTTGTTTGTTCGAACAAAAACTCGAAGTATGACCGAAAAGAAGACATCGATCACAATGCATGAGCTTTGGATAGTAAAGTCTCACGCTGAAAATAACTTGTCCAACTTTTACATAATCCGGAAGAACGGATCCAGAAAAAGTAATTTTTATACAATCAGAATGTTCATATTTTGAATCATTCCCAGTAAACAATAATTTTGATAAACGAACACAATCCAAAACCGTAACAGGTGAAATGGATTTGTTCTTGAAAAAACCTGAACCATGATTGACAACATCTTCACAATCCAAAAACTCATCATAAATTATTCCATTAATTTCGCATGAATCGCTAGGAGCGTACACGCGATAGGAATTTGCAAATAATTTGGATTCCAGAAGAGCATTAGCTTCATCTCGAGATCCAAAAATGACACGCAATTTGTCAAGTGAAACTTTCTTAATTTCCTTCACAGATTTGTATTTTTTGTAAACCTCAGAGGAAATCAATAAAACATTAATTGGCCTCTCTTTCTTACGAAAAAATATTGCAAACGGTCCAGGGAAACTAGGTGGATAAACCTTCACACGAAAAGGTTTAGCCAATGAAGATGTTTCAAGCAAATGAGCATTATCTTTTGACCCCCCCTCCCCCTCATCAGTCTCCATGTAGGAAACTCAAAAATGAAGGTCTGTTTTGTGAACTGTGGGATCAGGATACAACAATGTAAAAGGTAATAAATAAATTATACTCGCGGCTCTTCAATACAAACGAACAAACTTCAACAAATCCAACGTCTAACCAAAACGGAAAACTTGAATTCTAGGAACCAAAAACTTGCAACTTCAACCGCAACACTTGAATGAATCCAAAACAGGAATCCTCCACCGAACGCAACAGCAATGGAATCTCAGAAAACGGAAACGATCCAGCAATGGAACACCAAATTAACTCTTCAACCGCAACACTTGAACAAATCCAGCAATGGAAAGAATCCTCTGTTCGAATCCGCAATATCACAAACGCCTCAAGAAATATTTGAATCTCGGAAATTATTTGGGTCTGAAAAGAAGAAAAAAAATGACACGAGTAGAAAAAACCGTTTAACCTGGTCAAGGCCTACTTACCGAGTATGATTTGAAGCTTGTTACAAGTGAGCAAGAACGGAATAATAAAATGCACTGTTGTTTGAAGCTTGCTTCTTGAGATTTGTGCGTCTGAAGTTTTGATGCACTGTTGAAGCGGGATTTCATTACGTTTGTCCTTAAGGATGTCCTTATTCAACCTTTTTTTTTCTTTCGTGTATAACAACCGGAAATACGGTTCTTTACTCATACCTATGTCCCAGAATAATGGTTCCTATTTTTTTTTCAAGATAGTGAAGTTCTCGAAGATATTCCCAATTCTCCCAATAAGAAATGTCAGAAAAAAATATAGGTAGGGTATGAGTGATATCAGTAATCTCACGCTCCCATATTCATTCTATTCGAAAACAAGCGATTACGGCACCGATTGATTTCGTTCTTAGTGTTTCCATGCGTGCTCTCTTCCAACAAAAAATACAGAAATAAGAAACAAAACAAACAGTGCTTCAACTTTTTGTTCTTCGTAGGAAAATGGGAACCACGTGCTTAATAAGGGAATCAATTCTCCAAATGAAATAGTCAAAATAAAGTTAGTTCAAAAACTATCTAACTGTGCAACAATTTACTTTCTATGTAGCTCCATCGCCTTGAGCTTGCTTCTGAGCAGGGGCGTACAATTTCGTTTCAATGATACACTTTCATGCAACATTTGAATGAGTCACTTCAAGTGTTTCATACATTTTTCTAATGACTCGGTCGTTAAAAAAAACTTTTCCACTCATCGTAGCACTCGGTAGTCTCCCACCCGGTCGCATTGCTTGTGCTTCACCCGTCAGAGCATTAGTGTCTCACTGGTGCGCGCTAGTCTCTCAATGGTTACAGGCGCCGGTTAATTGGATTTAAGTGGTCGAATTTGTTATCCTCTTTCATAAAACATAATTATCATTCTATTGGCGTGCACCACTATTTAAAAATGTGGTTTAAATAGTGTTTTTAGCATGTTGAAGTATTTCAATGACTCATAAATGAAACGAAAATCCAAGTGTATCATCCCATATTTCATACACACTTGTTTCTGTAGCAGCAACGAACGAGTGTGTTGCTGGGTGAGAGATGAAGCATCACAGCAGTCCGTTCGCATGGGAAACGATTTGCCACAGTCGTCGTACGTCATGTTTTCCTTTCGAAATTGCACGACCCTGCTTCTGAGGCACTATTTCAGTAATTCGTTGTTGCGTTAATCTCATGTCATTGCCGATGTTTTATCTACTTCTAGTGTTGGTCTTTATATGGACAAAAGCCGAAAATCTGCTCTCGCGAAGGTACGCTGATGAAATAAAAACTAGAACTTTCAAAGCTTGCAAAACAACTTTTTAATGTGCTTTGTATGTAGTATACCTGATTCAAGACGGGCTTGATGGTCCAGAGGCCACTGCTTCTGATTCGTATGCAAAAGGTCCTGGATTCGATTGTGCGATATTTGCCAAAAAACCGTTCGCCAGAAAACCATTCGCTAGAATGACAAACGCCAGAAAACCATTTGCCAGAATGTACCATTCGCCAGAATACTATTTGCCCGAAAGTGCCATTTAATATTAAATATTAAATTCTGGGGATTGGTACATTCTGGCAAATGGTATTTTCGGGCAAATAGAAATTTTCTCCATTTTTCCAAGAATTAATTGAAACTAAAGATGTGATTGTGAGAATTTGGTGGATATATTTCAGTCCATAAACATAAAAAATGTCGTCAGTTTCAATCTTTTACAATAATTCAATATGTTCACTGCTAGGATGATCTCTTGGTTTGTTTCGATAAAGGACGACTAGAACAACGAAAACCACTGGGAATTATTCACCGGTAGTTATTGAGCAAAGAGAAAATCGATAAAGAGAAATCTATCATTGCAGATACGCCTGTATGATACTAAGCGTGGGACTTCGATGTAACTAGGCTATATGTGCATAGATCCACAAACATCTGGTATGGTGAATATACTCAAGGGCGTAGTCAGGGGGTAGGGCAGGGGGGGGGCGTGCCCCCCCCCTGACCGAGCAACTATATTCTAACTAAACCGAAAAACTTAGATGATCAGAGCTGTTTTTGACTAGTAAAAATAAAATTCTCCTGCATCCTCGTTTTTTTTTTAATGTATGTAGGAATTCCTTCGGAAATTCTCGGAGGAATATCTTCGAAAATTCCTGAGGGTATTCCTTCGGATTTTTTTCCTGAAGGAATTCCATCCAAAATTCCTGGAATTATCCCTTCGCAAATTCCTGGAAGAATTCCTTCGGAAATTCCTGAAGAAATTCCTGAAGGATTCCTTCGGATATTCCTGGAGCAATTCCTTCGGAAATTCCTGCAGGAATTCCTTCGGAAATTCCTTGGGCAGTTCCTTGAGAAAATCTTGGATGAATACCTTCGGAGATTCCTGGAGGAATTCTTTCAGAAATCCATAGAGAAATTCGTGAGGAAATCCTTAGGTGAATTCCTTACGAAATTCCTGGACAAAATAATTCCAAACTTCCTGGAGGAATGCTTTTGGAAATTCCTGGACGAATGTCATTGAAAATTCCTGGAGGAATTCCTTCGGAAAGTCCTGGAGGAATTCCTTCGGAAATGGAGGATTTTTTTCGTAAATATTTTTTGGATTTATTTTGGAAATTCTTGCAGGAATTCCTTCGGAAATTCCTAGCGGAATTCCTGGAGGAATTCCTTCAGAAATTCCAGGAGGAATTCCTTCAGAAATTCCGGGAGAATAGGGTCCTAAAATTAAAGACGAAATCTCGCTTATATTGAATAATACGATCAAGCATGGTATTCTTATCGGAATTGTACTTTACTCGAACTTGATAAACAAAGGAATAATGAGAAAATTCGAAATAAGTTAAATGGTAAATAGTTCTACTTTGACGTTTGAGGTCAACCTTGTGTGACTGAGCTCGACATTTTTCGCACTGGGAATTCAAAAATGTTCCTATCTGACATACACGGTGAAAAAAAATCACTCAAAGTATGTGTTATAAGCTAGGGACGAGACAAAAGGCTAAAAAAATAAAAATTATATATTTTCAACTACGGTTAATAATAAAAACGTCAAAAATTGAGTAAATATGTACTCTTGAACCATAATTTGTGATTTAAAACAAGAATCCCGATAGGACTTTAGGAGCCTATTCCTTCGGAATTCCAGGAAGATTTCCTATAGGAATTCCTGGAAGAATTCTTTCGGAAATTCCGGGAGGAATTCCTGCAATAATTTCTTAGGCAATTACTGGAGGAATTCTTTTGGAAATTGCTAGACGAATTCTTTTGGAAATTCTGGAGGAATTCCTTCGGAAGTTTCTGGAGGAATTCCTTCAGAAATTCCTGGAGGAATTTTTTCGGAAATTCTTTTTAGATTTTTTTTTTTGGAAATTCCTGGACGAATACCGTCGGAAATTCCTAGCAGAATTCCTTCGGAAAATCCTGAAGGAATTCTTTCGGAAATTCCGGGAGGAATTCCTTCGGAAATTCCATTAGGAATTCCTTCAAAAAATTCCTGGAGGAATTCTTTCAGAAATTTCGGGAGGAATTCCTTTGGAAATTGCTGGACGACTTCCTTTGGAGATTCTCGGAGGAATTCATTCGGAAATTCCAAGAGAAATTCCTTTAGGAATTCCTGGAGGAATTCTTTCGGAAATTCCTGAAGGAATTCCATCGGAAATTGCTGGACGAATTCCATTGGAAATTCCTGGAGGAATTTCTTCCAAAATTCTAGGAGGAATCCCTTCGCAAAATCCTGGAAGAATTCCTTCGGAAATTTCTGGAGAAATTCCATCGGAAATTCCCGAAGGACTTCGTTCGGAAATTACTGGAGGAATTCCATCGAAAATTCCTTGGCGAGGTCCTTCGAAAAATCTTGGATGAATACTTTCGGAAATTTCTGGAGGAATTCTTTCAGAAATTCCGGGAGAAATTCCTTCGGAAATTGCTGTTCGAAATCCTTTGGAGATTACTGGAGGAATTCATTCGGAAATTTCAGAAGGAATTTCTTTAGGAATTCCTGGAGGAATTCTTCCGGAAATGCCGGGAAGAATTGCTTCGGAAATTCCTGAAGCAATTCCTCCAAAAATCCTGGAGGAATTCCTTAAAAAATTCCAGAAGGAATTCCTTCCAAAATTCTTGAAGGAATCCCTTCGCAAATTCCTGGAAGAATTCCTTCGGAAATTCCTAAAGGAATTCCTTCGGAAATTCCTAAAGGAATTCGTTCGGAAATTCCTGAAGGAATTCTTTCGGAAATTTCTGGAGGAATTCCTTCGGAAATTCCTTGGGGAGTTCCCTCGAAAAATCTTGGATGAATACCTCCGGAAATTTCTGGAGAAATTCTTTGAGAAATCTATAGAGAAATTCCTGAGAAAATCCTTGGATGAATTCCTTAGGACATTCCTGGAAAAAATCATTCTAAACTTCTTAGAGGAAATCTTTTTGTGGTTCCTGGAGGAATTCCTTCGGAAATTACTGGACAAATTCCTTTGGAAATTCCAAGAGGAATTCCTTCGGAAATTGCTGGAGATATTTTTTCGAAAAGTCTTTTTGGATTTTATTTTTGGAAATTCCAAGAGGAATTCCCTCGAAAATTCATGGAGGAATTCCTTTACAAATTCCGTTAGGAATTCCTTCAAAAATTCCTGGAGGAATTCTTTCAGAAATTCCAGGAGGAATTCCTTCGGAAATTGCTGGACGAATTCGTTTGAAGATTCATGGAGGAATTCCTTTAGAAATTCCTGCAGGAATTCTTTCGAAAATTCTTAGGGGAATTTCTTCGGAAATCCCTGGAGAAATACCTCCGGAATATCTTGGATGCATTCCTTGTGAAATTTGTGGAGTAATTATTTCGGAAATTCCTGGAGGAATTCCTTCGGAAATTCCTGGAGGAATTCCTTCGGAAATTCTTGGAGGAATTTCTTTTAAAATTCCCGGAGGAATTCCGTTGGAAATTCCTGGAGGAATTCCTGTGGAAATTCCTTCGGAAATTCCTGGAGAAATTTTTTTGGAAATTCCTGAAGGATTTTTTTTTGAAGTTCCAGGAAGAATTCCTTCAGAAATCCCAGGAGGAATTCTGTCGGAAACTCCTGGAGAAATTCCTTTGGAAATTTCCAAAGGAATTTCTCTATCAATTTCCGATGTAATTCCACCAGGAATTTTGCGAAGGAATTCCTTCTGGATTTTCCGAATGAATTCCTCCATGTATTTCCGAGAGAATTCCTCCAGGAATTTCCGTGGCAATTCCTCCAGGAATTTCGGAGGGAAATCCTCCAGGAACTTCCGGAGAAATTCCTCCAGAAAATTTCGGAAAAATTCCTCCACAAATTTCTGGAGGAATTACTCTAGGAATTTCCGGAGGAATTCCTCCAGGAATTTCCGAAGGAATTCTTCCAAGAATTTTCAAGGGAATTCCTCTTGGAATTTTCAAAGGTTTTCCTCCTGGAATTTCCGAAGGAATTCCTTCATGAATGTCCGAAGAAATCCCTCCATGAGTTTTCGAAGGAATTCGTCCATGAATTGCCGAACAAATTTCTCCAGGAATTTTGCCAAGGAATTTCTAAAGGATTTTCCGAAGGAATGCCTCCATGAATTTCCGAAGGAATTCCTCCAGAAATTTTCCGACGGAGTTCCTCTACGAATTTCCGAAGAAATTCCTCGAGGAATTTCCGGAGGAATTCCTCCAAGAATTTCTGAAGAAATTCTTCTATGAATTTTCAAAGGAATTCCTCTTGGAATTTTTAAAGGATGTCCTCCTGGAATTTCCGAAAGAATTCCTCCATGAATTTCCGAATGAATTCCTCCAGGAATTTTGCGAAGGAATTTCTAAAGAATTATCCGAAGGAATTCCTACATGAATTTCCAAAGGAATTCCTCCAGAAATTTTCCGACGGAATCCCTCCACGAATTTCCGAAGAAATTCCTCGAGGAATTTCCGGAGGAATTCCTCGAGGAATTTCTGGAGGGATTCCTACGAGAAATACCGAAGGAATTCCTCCATGAATTTTCGAAGGAATTCCTCTACAAATTTCCAAAGAAATCCCTCCCGGAATTTCCAAAGAAATTTCTTATCGATTTGCCTTGAAATACCTCCAAATATTTCCGAATGAATTCCTCCAAAAATTTTTGACGGTTGTCCTCAAAAAATTTCCTTAGGATTTTCTCACATAATCCTCAAACGTGTTTCTGAAGGAATGTTTGAAGAAGCTTCTCAATTTTTCGTAGGAGTACCGCAATACATTTTTGAAGGAATTTCTTGAGGAATTCCGTAAAGATTTATTAAAAAAACCCGAAAAAATTCCTCAACGAACTTATCAAACAATTTCTTATGAAATTTCCGAAGGTGTTCCATAATACATTTCAGACATATGTCAAAAAAATTTCCAAACGAACTCCTTTAACAATTTCTGAATTTTCCTTATCAAGGCATTTTTAAAGGAATTCTTCAAAGAATTTCCGAATGAGTTCCTTTAGGAAATGAAAAATCACAAAAAGCATTTCTTCAGGAATTTCCGAAATATTTTTTCAAGGAAGTTTTGAAAGATTTTTAAAGAAATTCCTTATGGAATTTCAGAAAGGATTTAGAGGATTTTTTTCAATATTTTCGAAAGAATTGCTTCAGGAATTTGGGAAGGAATTCTCACAGAAATGTCCGGATGAATTCCTCCAAGAATTTTTGAAGGTATTCCTCAAGGAATTTTCGGAAGAATTCCTCACGAAATCTCCGAGGGAGTTCCTCAAGGAATATTCTAAATCTATTTCAAAGAAATTCCTCAAGGAATTCCCGAAGAATCTTCTAAAGGAAATCGTAGAAGAACTCTCGAAGGAATGCCTTATGGAATTTCTCAAGGAGCTTTAGAAATGATGGAATTCCTCAAGAAATTTCTGAAGAATTTGTCAAGGAATTTCCGGTGGAATTCCTCAAGGATTTTCGAAAGAAATTCCTGAAATTATTTTTTTAATTGATTCCTTTAAAAATTTCCGAATGCATTCCTCTAGCAACTTCCAAAGACTTCCAGGAATTTCAGAAGGAATTCCTTTAGAAATTTTCAAAGAATTTTTTCCGGTAATTTCGAAGTAATTCATTAAAGGATTTTTCGAAGAAATTTCTCCAAAAATTTCTTAGGGTATTCCTCAAGGAAAGGAATCTTAGTTTGATTGGAATTTTAGAAAGAATTCCCGGAGAAATTCTTAAAGTATTTTCTGGAGCTTCTCAAACGGATTTCTGGTGGAATTAAGAATGATATTTGTAAAGAATTACTTGGGAAATTCTCAAAAGAATGCATGGTGAAATTCGTAATAAAACTACTGGAGAAATTATTGAAGAAATTTCAGAAGGTATCCCCAACGGAATTACTGCAAGTTTTCCGAAGGTAATTTCTGCTGGAATATCTACATTAAAATAACCTGGAAAAATATTAAAGAAATTTCTAGAGAAACTGCTGGATGAATTCAAATTCATGATGGCATTTGTTAAGAAATTCCTGAAGCAATATCTTGAGGAATTCCTCAGGATTATAATCATATATGATTTCAATGAACAATTCCTGTTAATCACCCATATTTCATACATCACTTTTATTTATTTTTTAATGATGAAGTATTTGAACTCCTTGTTACTGCATAGTGGTTTTCAGTGTAAGGGTGCTCGCCCCCCCCCCCCCTGGCC